>NC_045447.1:78624739-78679258 GCF_002776525.5 Piliocolobus tephrosceles | reverse complement strand
ACCGCATGTTCTCACTCATAGGTGGGAACTGCGGTGTTTGGTTTTCTCTTCTTGTGATAGTTTGCTAAGAATGATGGTTTCCAGCTGCATCCATGTCCCTACAAAGGACGCAAACTCATCCTTTTTAATGGCTGCATAGTATTCCATGGTGTATATGTGCCACATTTTCTTAATCCAGTCTGTCACTGATGGACATTTGGGTTGATTCCAAGTCTTTGCTATTGTGAATAGTGCCACAATAAACATACGTGTGCATGTGTCTTTGTAGTAGCATAATTTATAATCCTGTTGACAATCTAAAATGTGTCAATGAACAATAGAGAGATCTAGGAACTACCTGAAAAGAAGAATAATTGAAAGAACTGGAAGTGGTTAGCCTAAAGCTGAGAAGACGTTAAGACAACATACTATTATAGCTTTCTTAAATAGCCACAGAAGCTATTGAGAGGAAGTTCTGCTCTGTAGAACCATAACCTGGTGGATGGAAGTTTTGAATAGGCAGGTGCAGCATCAGCACAAGGAAGTCCTTCCTATCAATTGATTGGGTGTCTTAGACTTTAAATATTTTCTTACCAACGTCGTTTAGCAGAGGGTGGATAGTGCAACAGGGATGTTGTAGAGAAGATTCCTGAAGTAGACAGATATTGCATTGGATAATCACAAAGGCTCTTCTAACTTAATCAAACATTGTGGACTAAAGATAACAAAATAAGGTGCAAATAATCTACAAAAGCAACCTATTGAGTACATTTATACTCAAAGCTAAATCAGATGACTAAATATGAGTGTCTTGCTTTTTGCAAGTCTACTTAGAATCAAACCTGAGACTTTTCCTTCCCCACCCCCACACATCGTTACTCCACTTCCCATACCCTAATAGTCCAAAGCAATGTGTGAACATGCACTTCAAAAATTAGTAATATATTTTCGGCACAATGTAAAGGATATGTGAGATAGAATTGTGCTGTATATACCAGAAAGCCCCCACATAACAGGAGTTTGATAGAATAATTATTTGTTATATAACAAAATCCAAAAGTAGGTATTTGGGGACTGGTATGAAAGCTCCATGGTGATTTCAAAGTTACAGATGTTTATTTTTCCTTTTCATCATCCTCAGTATGTGGTTTTCCCATCATGGTCCAAGATGACTGCTGGAGCTCCTGCCTACTCCATGATGGCAGGAAGAAGGAAGGAAAGAAAAAGGCACACCTTCCCACTTTTAAGTAGCTTTACTAGAATTCTCACAAAACAGTTTTATTACATCTCATCAGACTATAAATTCAAGGAAGACCAGAAAATTTAGCCATTATCGTGGACAACACTGGCCCAGTTAAAACTCAGCTTTCTGTTACTATCAGAGAAGAAAAGACTAAATATTGGGAGGTAACTGGAAGTTTCTCTCCTTCACTTATGAAACTTAGTTTGGCTGGATATGAAATTCTGGGTTGAAAATTCTTTTCTTTAAGAATGTTGAATATTGGCCCCCACTCTCTTCTGGCTTGGAGAGTTTCTACCGAGAGATCTTCTGTTAGTCTGATGGGCTTCCCTTTGTGGGTAACCCGACCTTTCTCTCTGGCTGCCCTTAAGATTTTTTCCTTCATTTCAACTTTGGTGAATCTGGCAATTATGTGTCTTGGAGTTGCTTTTCTCGAGGAGTATCTTTGTGGTGTTCTCTGTATTTCCTGAATTTGAATGTTGGCCTGCCCTACTAGGTTGGGGAAGTTCTCCTGGATGATATCCTGAAGAGTGTTTTCCAACTTGGTTCCATTTTCCCCCTCACTTTCAGGCACCCCAATCAGACGTAGATTTGGTCTTTTTACATAATCCCATACTTCTTGCAGGCTTTGTTCATTTCTTTTTCTTCTTTTTTCTTTTGGTTTCTCTTCACACTTCATTTCATTCATTTGATCCTCAATCACTGATACTCTTTCTTCCAGTTGATCGAGTCGGTCACTGAAGCTTGTGCATTTGTCACGTATTTCTCGTGTCATGGTTTTCATCTCTGTCATTTCGTTTATGACCTTCTCTGCATTAATTATTCTAGCTATCAATTCTTCCACTCTTTTTTCAAGATTTTTAGTTTCTTTGCGCTGGGTATGTAATTCCTCCTTTAGCTCTGAGAAGTTTGATGGACTGAAGCCTTCTTCTCACATTTTGTCAAAGTCATTCTCTGACCAGCTTTGATCCGTTGCTGGCGATGGGCTGCGCTCCTTTGCAGGGGGAGATGCGCTCTTATTTTTTGAATTTCCAGCTTTTCTGCCCTGCTTCTTCCCCATCTTTGTGGTTTTATCTGCCTCTGGTCTTTGATGATGGTGACATACTGATGGGGTTTTGGTATAGGTGTTCTTCCTGTTTGATAGTTTCCCTTCTAATAGTCAGGACCCTCAGCTGTAGGTCTGTTGGAGATTGCTTGAGGTCCATCCAGACCCTGTTTGCCTGGGTATCAGCAGCAGAGGTTGCAGAAGATAGAATATTGCTGAACAGTGAGTGTACCTGTCTGATTCTTACTTTGGAAGCTTCCTCTCAGGGGTGTACTCCACCCTGTGAGGTGTGGGGTGTCAGACTGCCCCTAGTGGGGGATGTCTCCCAGTTAGGCTACTCAGGGGTCAGGGACCCACTTGAGGTGGCAGTCTGTTCTCAGATCTCAACCTCCGTGTTGGGAGATCCACTGCTCTCTTCAAAGCTGTCAGACAGAGTCGTTCGGGTCTGCACAGGCCTCTGCTGCTTCCCCTTTTGTTGTTTAGCTGTGCCCTGTCCCCAGAGGTGGAGTCTATAGAGACAGGCAGGTTTCCTTGAGCTGCTGTGAGCTCCACCCAGTTGGAGCTTCCCAGCGGCTTTGTTTACCTACTTAAGCCTCAGCAATGGTGGGCGCCCCTCCCCCAGCCTCGATGCTGCCTTGTGGTTAGATGGCAGACTGCTGTGCTAGCAGTGAGGGAGGCTCCGTGGCCGTGGGACCCTCCTGGCCAGGTGTGGGTATAATCTCCTGGTGTGCCCGTTTGCTTAAAGCGCAGTATTGGGGTGGGAATTACCTGATTTTCCAGGTGTTGTGTGTCTCAGTTCCCCTGGCTAGGAAAGGGATTCCCTTCCCCCTTGTGCTTCCCAGGTGAGGCAATGCCTCGACCTGCTTCAGCTCTCGCTGGTCGGGCTGCAGCAGGTGACCAGCACCAATTGTACGGCACTCCCCAGTGAGATGACCCCAGTACCTCAGTTGAAAATGCAGAAATCACCGGTCTTCTGTGTCGCTCGCGCTGGGAGTTGGAGACTGGAGCTGTTCCTATTCAGCCATCTTGCTCCGCGCTGGAAGTTTCTCCTGAACAGGATTTAGGTATTATACAAAACAACAAACATAATGTTACTCTCTTGATATCTGTTTCCCTCAATATTTTAAAGCAAATCTACTTAAAGCAGCAACCAAGTTTTTATAGTAAATGGTAAGGGGGAAGTTTTGAGTGGAATTTTACCATGAGAAATGATACTAAAATTGTGAAAGCATATTTTATTTTATATTTAATATAATTTAGGTTTTAATATCAATTATTTCTTAGGTTTTTTTGCCAAGAATGAGTTAAGTGCTGGATATTTAATTTGATGACATTGAAATGAGAATATAATATAATTTATAATAGGACATTCTTTGTTTCTATTTGTCTTTGGCTATGTGATCACGGAGAGGATCTTTGAAAATATGCATCACTTTTACTAAGAGCTTCTCTTAGGCCTTTGGTATCCACATCACTCTCTTAAAGACCTGATCCTAGCATCAAAATTCCAATGTTTCACTTCAAAATTTTCACTGGTCTACTTCTGCCAGACCCTCATTTGTCAGGGACATTGAGTGTGATATGATTAATTTTCTGACAGCACTTTAATCAACCTCATGAAATCTTGTACCAAGTGCAAGATTTGCAACCTCAATTTGCAATCAAGTTCACTACCAGATGTTTACATTTTACTATCTGTAGAGACTCATCTAGAAATATTATGACAGATGTATAGAAATAGATACTACTTTTTAAGAGGGGAGGATGTTTAAATGGGTACTAATAAGTGGGCAATTCATTAGTAAATATTTTTGCATTAGGAAGACTCTTGTTTCCATATAAAACCTTTTAAGTACAGGATTTTAGATAACAAAGTTTCAGATAATGAGGATTTTTACCCTATATGTTATATTTCAGTTAGGAAGTTAGAAAAACAAATAAAAATGGAATATGTGTACTGAGCACCTACCCTATATCAGGTGCTATGTTAGAAGCATTTTGCATGCTATTTCATTTGATTCCCCCCCAAATAGGTCTATAGAATGAGGTCTTAATTTTCATTTATAAATAGAAAACCTAGACAATCCAAGTAATTTACTAGTAAAGTCAGCATTGTAGAGCTCTCATTTAAGTCCAAGACTGACTCCAACTCCTGTGTTCTTTACTCTAGAAATATGTTATGTTTCAAGGTTTTGATCAATGTGTTTTTATGGAGTGTCATCATTAATGGAAAGGAAAGGCAGGATAGAATGTTTCTTCCTGGTTAGCTTAACATAAATCAGCCTTGAAACGTCCCGGAAGGCAGTACGCTTTTACATCTTTATGTGTTTCTCAGCACCTAGGCATATAAATTAGGATGCTTTCAGCTGCAAGTAATTGAAACTTGACTCAATTGACTAGTGGACCAGTGATTATCAAAGTATGACCCCTGGACCAGCAACATCAGCATCACCTGAGACCTTGTTAGAAATGCAAATTCTCCACTCCTACCCTGGATCTACTGAATCAGAAACTCTAGGGGTGTAGCCCAGTGATGGGTGGTTTAACCAGCCCTCCAGGTGATTCTAATGAATGCTAAACTTTGAAAACCAGTGTTTCAGACAATAAGAAAATTCACTTTCTCACTAAGCAGGAAGTACAAAGACAGGGTATTTCTGGGTACATCAGGATCAGGGCCAAGTTCTGTTCCCCATAACTCTCTTACTCTGTTCTTCTCCACATGTTCACTTTTCCTTGGTCTGACTCTCCTTGTAGTCCCACACCCAGAAGCAGAAAATGAGCCATCTCTTTGTCTTTTTCAAAGATTGGAGATACCTTTCCCAGAAATCCTCCCAACAGCCTTGCCCTCATGTTTCAAAGGACAGAATCCTGTTACCTGACCAGATCTTCAGCCAGTTACTGCTAAGTTGGATAAGATTGATGTGATTAGCTGACACTAATCAAGACCTACCCACTGCCATATGGCCGTACCCAGGAGGAAGCACACCTGAATAAAAACAATATTCTTTTTTGGAAGAAGAAAGCAGAGAAAGGAGGTGGTATTGGAGTATAGGTATTGCATAGGCTACCAGCAGTGCCAGCTACAAACATGAACATGGTGGATCCATGCTGCAGCAAATTCTTTGCCCCATAAGGACTTCAACTTGAAGTCTGTAAATTTGTTTCAATAATCTTATCATTCTCACTTCTTAGCCTTTTAAAATTTCAGGTCAAAGGCAGCCTAAAGATCACCACATTTTAAAGTTTTGGCGATTATTGTCTGACATTTAAAATCAGCTAGACATAATATATTAAATAACAGAGTTTTTAGTAGCATCATTTAGAAGATCTGTTCATCTATTTTAGTGAAACATTCTATCTTTTCATACCAGAGCTCTGAGATAATTATAATTAAAAGGACACAAAACTATGACTAAAAATATGTATTTTCCTTCTACGGTCTTTGTGCTTCTTCAAATGACAGGTGCTTCTTAAGAAAGGAAATTCTATTCATTGCTATCTTTGCTATCTTTTCTATAGCAAAAAAATACATTTTAAATAATGACTTTTTAAAAGAGAGCAAATCTGAAATGATGAACAGATTGCTTTGATCACTGCTTTGCTGAACAACTCACACAGTTGTTTGGAGACGGGTAGGAATACAGCAAATATTTAATTTTTGCTTGATTCACACATGAAGGTATTAGTTAGGAAGATTAGTAATTACCAAATCCTCTACTAGTCAGACATAGATGCCACATAACTCTGCAATTGTTTAGCTGTAATATGAACCGATCTCGGCAGAGGTAGTAAACTGTAGTTCATAGCCATAACAGCTTGAAAAATATTCATGCAGCCTGCATTTCATTGTTGTTCTGTATCAGAGGACTCCTCAGCCTTCCCACTTCTTGAGTTTTTCAATTACGTGCTTGCCTCATTTATATTCTACATCTGATCAAATACCAAAGAATGTGGATTAGTCACATTCCTACATAAATTTAAACATTATGTAACAAGTGTCCCAGGGGTTTGAGAATGAACTTCAACATCGCATATTGGGAAGAGCCCTAGGTTGGAATAGAGACACTCTCTCTGGCTTCTAACCCTATCTCTGCCTCCCATCTGCCTGGTAATTTGGAGTAATTCACTTTACACGTCTAGACCTTAGATTTCGCTGTCCAAAATTAGGAGATTGGCATTTGTCTCTGAATTCTCCGCCAAATCTAGTGTCTTGATCAAAGAAAGATCAGAGGAGAGGCGGCTCAGCATAGTGTGAAAAACCTTTAGATTCACATCTATCTCAGGTCAGCTACTTATTAACCGTATGACCTTGGGCAAATTATTTAAAATATCTGAGACAGTTTTCTCATGGGTAGAATAGAGATAATATCAACCTCCCTCTCAGGTTGTTATGAGACTTGGAGAAAAATATACTGGAAGTAGCTAGTATTGTTAATGTTATAGTTGTTACTATAATAATTAAATGGAGAGGAAGAATTCCACCTTATGTTTTTCCATACTCTTCACTACTAAAGTTCTCGGGGCAAGAGGAAGGAAAAACAATGGTTAAAAGGTTGTGTTAATATCTTATGTCTCCACTTTTCTGTCACCTATTTATTCATTAACTCCCTTACTGCCAAGATGACAGTTGACGACAGACATTTTTCTACTCTGCACCTGTCCAGTGGTTCTCAAACTTAATATGCTTCAGAGTCATCTGCAGGGCTTGTTAAAACACAGATTGCTGGTCCCCAGTCCCACAGCTTCTGCTGCAGTAGGTCTGAGAGCCTGGATTTCCTAAATGCACACAGGAGCTGCCGCTGGTGGTCTAAGGACCACACTTGGTTGATGAGTAGAATTTCTTTGAGAAGTTTATGAAAGAATACAAGTTTCTAGACCTACTCTTGGCGGTTATGATTCAGTAAGGCTGGCTGGGTGCTAGGAATCTCTATTTTTAAAGCTCCCCAGGTGATCCTCATGTTTAGCCGGTTTGGGAACAACAACTCTATTTCTAATTCCACTGGTGAATGTGTTCCCAAAGCCTCCTGGTGGTTTTGTTGATGCAGCAATTTCCTCCTGTAATTCTTAATCCTTCTGGGTCTCTCCTCCAATTCCACTTTCAAATACCATCATTCAGAGTCACCTCAACTTTTCTTTATTTCTAGATTAATGTAATTTCTTCCTGTTTTTGATCCCTGCTCTTAGCAGAAGCTGGAAGTCCTAATGCCTTATAAATTTGTGTTTCTGCCTCTCAAGACATTTATCTTTCTATACGTTTTATTTGTGTTGTTCATTCTTCCTCACCGCAGCTCTTCTCCCCAGCACTACTAATAAGGCCCTTCAGGGCAAAGACTGGATTCTATTCAAAGAATGCCCTAGTACAGAGACTTGTAAATAGTAGGTGATCAAAACAAAGATGTTGAAACTAAATTTGATTACACAAGAAAGCTATTTATCACCATGTCTGCCACCACTGTCATAGACCCATGTCTTTTCTCAAAGGTTTTGGTAGTAATAGCTAACACTTATTAAGCTAACTTTATGGACTTTCTGCATGTGAGGCACTATTCCAAGCACTTAGCCTATATCAACTAGTGTAATGTCAACTAGTGTAATTCATGTAATTAGCTTAAGGCATCTTGCAATCAAGTCATTTTTCCCCCTTATTCGCTGTAAACTCAGAGTAGCCCCAACCATTTCCAGCAGGTAAGCAAAAATGAAGAGACCAGATGAGGAAAAGCCAGAAGTCATAGCTGGACAGAGAATTACATCCCTGCTCTGTGAGTCAGCAAACCCTAACCTCTGCAGTGCTGACTCTGCAGCCCTTAATATAGTCCCTCAACACCGTTTGAAAATACTTCCACACTGATGGAAACAGGACTTCTTCTTCTTCTTTTTCTAAATAGCCTTTATTTTTCAGAGGAGTTTTAGGTTCACAGCAAAGTTGAGAGGAAGGTACAGAGATTACCCATATCTCCCCTGCCCCCACAAAACCACAGCCTCCCCAATTATTAACATCCCTCACCAGAGTGGTATATTTGCTACAATTGATGAACCTGCATTGATGCATCATAACCAACCCAAATCCATAGTTTACATTAGGGTTGATTCTTGGCATTCTTACCTTCTATGGGTTTGGAAAATATATAATGACATGTATCCATTATTACAGTATCATACAGAGTAGTTATACTGCCCTAAACATCCTCTGTTCTCCATCTACTCATTTCTTCCTCCCCCAACCTTCATGTTCACATAAAACGTGAGCATGAGGGCAAATCCTATATCAAGTACAATATATATGGGTCAACACCATTGTTTACAATATGTGGGGAGTCATTTAACCTCTGTGAGCCTCTATCCTTATTGACAAAAGTTGAAAATAATTGTATCTCTCATTGTGATGATCCAATGAGACAATATCACTTGAGAGGAAGCCATTTTAGAAACTAACTATACAAAATTTGACGACTTCAACCTGTGCAGCACTGATAGGGATGGTTACAATGCTGATATGGTTTGGCTCTGTGTCCCAAACCATATCTCACCTTGAATTGTAATAATCCCCATGTTTCATGGGAGGGACCTGGCGGGAGGAAATTGAATCATGGGGGTGGGTTTTTCCCATGATCATGCTGTTTTTGTAATGGTGAATACATCTTATGAGATCCAATGATTTTATAAAGGGGAGTTCCCCTCTATATACTCTCTTGCCTGCTGCTATGTAAGACTTGCCATTGCTTCTCCTTTGCCTTCCACCATGATTTTGAGGTCTCCCCAGCTGTGTGGAATTGTAAGTCCGTTAAACCTCTTTGCTTTATAAATTACCCAGTCTTAGGTATGTCCTTATTAGCAGAGTGAGAACAGACTAATACAAATGCTTTTGGACACCCATGGTTTAGGGAGCATACCATTGGTGGGGATAAGAGGTGCTCTACACCTTGCAAGGGACAGACAATCCTGTATGATGAAGAATTGTCCTGCCTCAAGTGAATTTTCTAAAGTCAAGGATATTTCAATTTGAGAAGCTAGGCATTCTGATAAGTGAAGAACTTGTTTCTAATAATCCAAGCATTGACTATTACTCGGTTTAACATATAGACAGCAAATAGTTTTGCATGACTGTAACATGCACTGATTTTTCCAGATGAAAATTCCCATGTAAATTGAAAGAATACAGAATTTAGTTTTGTTCAGAACTTTTCCAAGGATTATTTGTCATTTTGTAATTTACATCATTGATGCTTCTTGTGGTATCTGAGTCACAAATGTAACACACCTGTTTCAATTTTTGTTTGTAACTAGTATTCACAGTGATTTATGAACTTGTTTATTTATATATAAACATACACATATTCATATCTACACATATCTATGTATTTACATACATGCATAAATACACACATATATGTATTTATATTACCCTTATTTTAAGCACATGAAAAATTTAAATAGAGTGATACTGGTTGAATATTACCTTAATTTCAAACTTTACAAATTTTAAGTATATGTAAGCATTTGACTACTTTATTATTCTCTTTAGTGTAGTTGTACCTACATACATATTGAAACACATGTTATTTGATTATAGATCATCTTTCTCTTCATTGTCTTTATAGTACACTTAAAGCATTATATGGGTGTTTTTGAACTTATACTTGTAGATAAACTATTTTATCTATGAAGTAAATTTCAGAGTAGTGAAAGGGCCAACACAAAATATATACTCTCTGGAGGGAGAGCTCGGACTGAGAATGTTGAGAACTACTACACTACAGAAATGTGAGTAATTGCTATTTGTCCTCAGTTTTATGCAGGAGATTGACTGAAAATTAGTCAGGGAGAGATGGCTCTCTGCTCTTTGTGATGTGAAGGCCATTATATTAAGCATCTGCCTATTTCCTTCTTTTGTCCTCTAGTGCATGTTCATTAGTTATGGTTTGCTAGGGTAATCTATGGACAGATCATAGACAGTTTTCTGAAAGATACGTCAGCCATGGACATCAGAGCTACTCCTAAAAAACAATGACCGCTGGCACAACTGGACCCTTAATTTGATGTCCGTATGTGCATTCATGCCTGAGGGCTTAATGAGAATGCCGCAGTGTCTTTCCCCAGCATCTCTGCTAAGTGCCAATTACACCATTTATTTCTAATGTGGTTATATCCTGGGTTGTGTTTAAAATATTATTCTACTCTTAACCACTTACTGAGAAGGCTTTTTCACTCAAATGTGTCAAAAACCATGTTGAAATGTGTCTGAACATTTGAGGAGAACAGAGAGGACTTAAGCAAAAGTTGAGAACAAGACTCATTCCCCCAACCTTGCTGCATGGATGAGGCACTTCTACAAACAATAACTTGTTTACTGTTAACAATCCCTTTATGAGCTGTGTAGCATCACCTCTATTTACACTTGAGGGAATAGACATAAAAAGTAAAAGCACTTTTAGAGCTCATAGATACATGCAAAATTTGGGAATTAGACCCACATCATCTGATTCCAAAGTCAAGGCTCTCTGCAAGATATTCCCCCACTTTCTGTCCCCAGTCTATACAAATCTTGTTTGTTTATCCAAATAGTCTTTGAGACCCTACTTTTGGCAGGACACTGCAAAGGATACAACTTTGACTTTGCCTTTTGAGAAGCTCACAGAATGATAGTGTAGGCTGACAAATAATAAGAGAATATTAGGAACAAGAGTACCACAGAGACACAAAAGAAGTTGTAGTGGGCTGTCAGCAAAGATGGCCACTAACAATTTATTTTTCCCCATCTGGGCATGGCACTCCTTCCGTCAAGATGTCATATCCATTTCTCCTCTCTTTGAATTTAGGCTGCCCATGTGACTTGTTTTGGCCCATAGGATGCCATGGAAGTGCCACCATGTCAGTTCAGTACCTACTTCTTAAGAGACCTAAGAACTTCCAGTTTTACTCTGTTGGAGCCTTGAGTTACTCTGAAAAGAAGTTGAACTACCCTTCTAGAAAGTGATTCTTTGCCATCCTCCAAAGATCACAGCCTCTCCAGCTGAAGCATCAGACATGGGATCAACTAAAAATGCAAAAAATTAGCCGGGTGTGGTGGTGGGCACCTGTAGTCCCAGCTACTCAGGAGACTGAGGCAGGAGAATGGCCTGGACCCAGGAGGCAGAGCTTGCAGTGAGCCGAGATCGCGTCACTGCACTCCAGCCTGGGCAACCGAGCAAGACTCCATCTCAAAAAAAAAAAAAAAAAAAAGAGTCTGGGATCCTCCAACCCCAGTGGAGCCACTCCCACCCGTTACCTCACAGAGCAGAAATAAGCCATCCCTGCTGAGCCCTGCTTAAATTCCTGACACACAAAATAATGAGCAAGAAAATGTTTTTCCTTTAAGCCATCAACTTGGGGATGGCTGTTGTATGACAATAAATATCAGAGATTTAAAAGAACACCATGGGAATACCTGTAGGAAAGAGAGACTTTTTGGAGTAATCTGAGAGATATTCAAAAAATAAGTAGAATTTGAGATGAACCTTAAAGAGATGAGTGGAACCTGAGGAAAAAGTTTCCATAATCCTGCCTCTACCCCTACTGGGAACACCTGTCCTATCTTAGAAGCAAAACACAACAGACGATAAGTTATCAAAATTATGAGAAAACGGCTCAATGACCAGAATTGTTGCCTTTGAGATGAGGAAGAATGCCTTCATTCTGCAGCATCCTGAAAGAGACCACTGAGGAGCAAACATCCTTATTCCATCTCCATGTTCTTTTTTAATTAATTAGTTAATCTATTTATTTGAGATGGAGTCTCACTTTGTTGCCCAGGCTGGAGTGCAGTGGCACCATCTAGGCTCACTGCAGCCTCTGCCTCCTGGGTTCAAATGACTCTCCCACCTCTAATGTTACCCTAATATTATTAATTATTAGAGAGGTAGGACTTATCAAAAACATTTTCAACCGTGTGTAGTGTGCAGTTTCGCAGCCTCCCAAGTAGCTGGGACTACAGGCGCACACCACCATGCCCAGCTAATTTTTGTATCTTTTTAGTAAAGATGGGTTTTACCGTGTTGGCCAGACTGGTCTTGAACTCCTGACCTCAGGTGATCCACTTCCCTCGGCCTCCCAAAGTGCTGGGATTACAGGCCAGGCATGAGCCATCACACCTGGCCCTCCATCTCCATGTTCTAAGAAGTGCCTGCCATTCTTCACTCCCCAGCTCAATGTTCATTTGCAAGATTTCCTCTACATGGAAGTCTGTCCCTTATTTTTCTTCAAAGGTCTCCCTCATTCTTACCAAATTCCTGTATTTGTAGCCATAAAAATCTGCTAAGATTTTCCCCCTAGTTTCTTAATTTTTATGATTTCCAAAGGAAGCACTTCCCTTTGCCTTTTTCCTAGTAGATGCTCTTAAAACAGGTGTGGAATTATATGGCACCCAGCACGCAAATTAATGTGTTATAAAGAAAAAAACTTTTCTGCAAAGGAAGCAATAAAAGCCAATGACTTTTGCTAAATTTCTTCTCACAATTTCTAATGAGTCAACATGTGCTGAGAAGAAGAAATTAGTCAGAGAAGAATGTGTCCTATTATACAGTTCCACTTTTGTGAGGATGAGTCAGACATTCCCATGTTGTAGTGTTCTGGCACCTGGCTAAGATGAGTAGGGTTGGGGGTGAAAGAGAACCTCTTTCTTGAAAACTTAAAAAAGGAAACACTAGCAGAGAATCTTTCAAACAGAGTCCAGTTGAGAAAAATTATGGCCAGACTGGCTTTATTACTAGGAGAAAATGTATGACATTGTTTTACCCTACCCAGTAAATCATCTCAACTTCTAATGGGTCTGGGCAAAGCTACTGCCCTACTACACCAGGCAAACAGAAGCAAGAAGCATTCAGCATGAAGCTGTCATAGCAGACCAGACCAGATTAACAATTGTTTTTCCAGTCTATTCCCCACGTGCTTTGAGAAACTCCCAAGCAAAGCACTTCACTGGAGTAAGGGACCCCAAAATGAGCAGAGCTCAGCCTTCCATCTAAGGGATTGATAGGTCAATGTAGGAGACAAACATACAGATAATACAATAATGGGAAAGAGGATGGGGTGGGAGGTGGCATGAATTCATGGAATGCAGTCTGAGGATTGAATTTGTAAGGCTCAAAATACTTTCAAATTGGAATGAGATGTGTTTTGTTGGAGATGCCTTTAGAATGTAACTTGAGGGCCAGAAAAAAGAATGCAAGCTACCTTATATTTGGACACCTACATTTATACCAAGCATATTTCCAGAATCAAAAATGGGAACCCATATCTAACATAATATGACAAGAAGACAAAATCTTTGACGTATGAGACTGACAGAGGATTGCAGTAGCCCCAGCACAATGAGGCTGCAAAGCGTGTTCACTGCAAGGCTAAGTTAAGGACCCTTGTCAGTCTGTGTGCCACTGCACATGGTTGAAAATGCTTTTGATAAGTCCTACCTTTCTGATAATTAATAACATTAGGGCAAGAATGACAATGTGTTTGAATGGTGCTTTTCTTTTTCAAAAATCTTAATTATTTTTTCAAAAAATTGCATTAGGAACTAGAAGGAGACCATATGGGAGGGCACAGAAGTGGTAAGCAATTATTTTTAAGTTGGAACTATTCAAGCCTCACTTCGGCAAGGACCCAACCAGTAAATATCACTGTGGGAATGCTAACATGGAAATTGGTTTCATCTTTGTTTATTTTGTATTTAATAAACATTTATGGGGAAACTGTGTACAGGGTATTGTGCCTCCTACAGACCTGCTCATCCATCTGCCTGGTCAACCTTTCCACAGAGATAGATTGCCAGGGCTACAAACTCAGCAAATGAAACTCATCTGGCCCCCAAACCTGTTCCTCTGCCTGTGTTTCTTATCTCAGAAAATTACATCATCATCCTCCCTAATGTTCTGGCCTTTACCCTTGAAATCATCTTAAGCCTTCTTGTACTTTCTCATGGCTCCCCACATATCACATCAATTGTCAAATCTGATCATATTTGCTATTCATCCCCTTCTTTTCATTTAATTTTTCTAGTACCTTATTGCCCCATCTATTTAATCACCTCCTAAATGATCTCCCCATTGTAAAGGGGCAACTCTTGTTTGGCAGCCCATCTTCTAAGTATTTACACTCTGGTAAACCAGTAGCAGTTTAGCTGTTTGGAAGAGAAACTCTTTCTTTTCTCAAGGATTCAAAGATAAGAGGATGGAAGATCTAGAGTTAATACAGGAGTCTTACAACTGGAGAGCCATGTCTGCAAATGGAGCCAGCACAGACAAAGTACACTTGATCCTTATCCCCTAGTAGAAACTCACATATAGTAGGATACCTTTTTTCTTTTCCCCTTCCAAGCTACTATATATATGATGACTTATTACTCTGTCATAAAGTTCTAGGCTACTCCTCTGATTAAAACCTCTAGCGAGGCCAGGTGCAATAGCTCGCGCCTATAATCCCAGCATTTTGGGAGGCCGAGGTGAGTGGATCACCTAAGGTCAGGAGTTCGAGATCAGCCCAGCTAAAATGGTAAAACCCCATCTCTACTAAAAATACAAAAATTAACTGGGCGTGGTAGTGCACCTCCGTAGTCCCAGCTACTCGGGAAACTGAGGCACAAGAATGTCTTGAACCCGGGAGGCAGAGGTTGCAGTTAGCTGGGATGGTACCACTGCACTCCAGCCTGAAGGACAGAGTGAGACACCTTCAAAAAAACCCCCCAAAAATAACAAACAAACAAACAGCAACAACAAAACCACCTCTAGCAACTCCCTATCAGGTAAAGAATAACTTACAAACTTTTTAACATTACACAGAATCCCTTTACAATCTAAACTTAGTCTAATTTTCTTCCACTTTCTAATTCTTTTATTTTTATTTTTTTAAGACAGTGTCTTGCTATGTTGCCCAGGATGGACTTGAACTCCTGGGTTCAGGGGATCCTCCTGCCTCTGCCTCTGGAGTAGCTGGGAATATAGGCATGTGCTGTGGTGCCTTGCTTCTAACTTTTAAAAAAGATAGGCTCTTTACTATAATGCCTCTGTAGTTTTTTCCTCAGGCTTTTACTGCATTTTAGAATGTTCTTTCCCTCATATTTCTATTTGCTGAATTCCTATTCAAACTGTGAAGACCATCTCAATTGCTATAACTAATATAAAGTCTTCTTTGTTCCAACTCCTTGTTCCCAAGCTTCAATAATAGTTTTCCCTTCCATGTATATAAAACTATTATAGTACCATTTTGAGTTTGTTGGTACTTGTTTGAATATCTTCCTGTCCCCCTAAATTATGAGACTTCTGAGGGGCAAACTACATCTCTTATCAATTTCACACTCTATAGTTCTTTAATATTTGTTAATTAAGAAATCAATGAATGAATAAATAACCACTTTTTCCTTCCAATACATCAGCATACTATTCTTTAGCAACACCTGATCCTAGACATTCTTTTGCTTTTACCATAATAATGACAATGACAAAGACATATATAGGACTCATTATGTGCCAAGCATTGTTCTAAATGTTTTAGGTTTATTAAATCACTTAATCTTTACAATAACTCTATGAGGTTTGGCATTATTATTATCCAATTTGACAGATGTGAGAAATGAAACACAAAGAGATTAGGTAACTTACCTGTGGTCAGAGAGCTAAGCAGTAAACTGGGATTTCAACTCAAACAGACTAAATCAAAGACAGCACTCCTGCCACTACACTACCCTCTACTTGTGAGATTGTGAGGAAAGTATTCTAACTCGCTTTCATTTCATGCCAATCAGATAGTTACAAATGTAGGAATCATATGATACCATTAAAAATAATACAACTATTTCAGGTATTGGTGAGGATATGCAATGATGGGAATACACATTTGCTGCTGGTGGTAGTGTTAATTGGAACAACTGCTTTGGAAAACACTGGCATCACATGGTAAGGTTAAATATATGTAAAACTTATGATCCATTGATTCCATTCTTGACCATAGATACCCTAGATAAATTTGTGTCCATGGGCATCAAGATAAAATGTACAAGACTGTTCATACCAGCATTGTTTGTAACAGCCTAAATACCCCAGATAACATTCAGTAGTAGAATAGATGAACAGATCGTGTTAGACTCATTCAATAGAATACTACTTAGCAATGAAAATAAATGAACTATGGGTTTACCCAATCACACAGATAAAATTCGCAAATAAAAGGCTGAGTGAAAGAAGCCAGACAAAAATGAATACACAGTGTCTGATTTCATTCCAAATTTGACAAAACTAAACCATAATGTTTGTGGATTCATATCTGGCTGATAAAATTAAAAGTTAGCAAGAGAGTGATTACTACACATCAGATTAATGGTTACCCTGGGGAAGGAGGACATTGCAGACCGGAAAGGGTATAACATGAACCTCTGGGGGCTGGAAAAGGATTATTTCTTGACTGGGATAGTGGTTATATGTGTGTTTGCTTTAAAATATTTGGTTAAACTTAAACAATATTGTTTTTGAGACAGTCTCACTGTCGCTCAGATTGAGTGCAGTGGCGTGATCATGGCAGCCTTGACCTCCCCAGATTCAGGTGATCCTCCCACCTCAGCCTCCCTAGTAGCTGGGACCACAGGAGCATGCCATCACGCTTGGCTAATTTTTGCATTTTTTTGTAGAGATGGGGTTTCATCATGTTGCCCAGGCTGATCTCGAACTCCTGGGCCCAAGTGATCTACCCACCTTGGCCTATCAAAGTGTTGGGATTACAGGCATGAGCCACTGTGCCTGGTCAGGTTAAACTTTAAATATAGCACTTCTCTGCATGTCGATGAATGTTCACTATAAGTAATGATTTTTTTAAAAAGTCCAGTGAAAGAGGACCCAGACAGAGAGAGAGAGAATGAAAAGAGAGGAATTGGGGACAACATTAAATATATTCTGTCCCCTTGTCTTTGGGTCACACTCAAGATACAACGTCCCAGGAGACAGCATCCTACTGGGGGAGACTACTCCGTGTGCCTATAACTGTACCAGTGCAGAGAGAGGGAGGATATTAGCCATAGTTTGGGACCTCCCAGAGGCAGACCAAGTAAAAGGAAGGGGGATCTGGATGCCTGAAGGGCCCAAGCAACAATATCCTATAGAAGTTCTAGAAACTTCAGGGTTTTTTCACCTGTTAAATGAAGGGTAGCAACATTCATATCCTCATTATCTCATCTTAGTGAGACAGAAGACCTAAAATTTCTCTGAAAATCAGAAAACTCTGCATAAAACACGGAAGGCTTCATTCATAATAGCAACCCAGAGAGGCCAGCCAAAGATGTGTTACATTCTATTTTATGGTAAGCCCTTGAGAGAGCTAACCCCATTTCTAGAAACAAGGGTATGTTGTGGCCAAGTTGGAAGAACACACTGACTGGAAAATAACTGTGAAAACAAGCAAGGGAATTTCAAAAAGCTCACTTCATTCTTTCAGTCTC
The DNA here is from genome assembly GCF_002776525.5 of Piliocolobus tephrosceles. Taxonomy (NCBI): domain Eukaryota; kingdom Metazoa; phylum Chordata; class Mammalia; order Primates; family Cercopithecidae; genus Piliocolobus; species Piliocolobus tephrosceles. The sequence continues at coordinate 78,661,540 of NC_045447.1, read as the reverse complement.
TCCTTAGCACAGAACAATGAAGCCACAGGCTGGTGAGTTTTGGCAACTTCGCCACAGACCAAACCACAGGAGCACACTGCCTTACGGTGGTGGTTGTTTTGAAAGTTGGAACCTGTTCCAACATTCACTTCAAAGAGATTTTAGGGCTTTTGCTGTTTTGCTCTCTCTTTCAACAAGAAAATCAGGAAACAACAAAATTCCACAAATTCTTTCATATAAATTATTTACCAGCTTCTAGGGTAACCTTTGTTATGCTACAGTCATCTAGTACAAATGCACTTCCTGGAAGCAAAAGAGAAAAAAATTGAATTCCTATAGTCACAACTTTGGTATAGGCATGGCCTGTAGGTAGGGGGAGAGAGTGGAAGCTTCTCTTTCCATGTGTTCTATTAAAAGGCAAAGGATAACATTGATTCGGTAGCCCTCAAATGAGATCAAGATTTGTCTGTAACATTTAAAAAGTTTTTACTTGCTTCAAATTTTCTTTATTTCCACTTTACTCTTTTTGTTCTCTTGTCTTGGGTAAATTACTCAACCTGGCAGTATGAAAGAACTAGCACCAAGACAAGGTCACTACTCCATGCAGAAGAAATGCAATGAGGAAAAACATAAAAAGTTGGCAGTTTATGAGGCTTATGTTTTTCAGATTGTATCACAGTATACATAAAACAATTTTCCAACAAATAATATTCCCCATTGAGCAAACAGATGCAGTTTAAGCATAGAATAATATAACAACCTTTAAATGATGGCAAGTATTAAGTTGGCACAAAAGTAATTGTGGTTTTTGCCTTCCTTTCAATGGCAAAAACCGCAATTACTTTTGCGCTGTCCTAACTATACAGGAAAAATATAGATGTGCTGCAGTGCTGTGGGTTAGTTAGTTTTTAAATTTTTAAAACAATTATTTGCTTGTATTATAAAATGTATGCACATTGAGGAATCTGAAAAAAAAAAAACATAGAAAAAGAGAAAAGCACATATGACAATAAAAAGTCACTCCTAATCTTAGTACCCAGATAACCACTTAATATTATCCTATACTTTGCCTCCATAATATTTATTATTTTCTATTTCAAATTATAGTCATTTATCTTATTCAACATATTTCACTAAAAGTCTCAAAATACGCCTAAATAAAGCACATTAAATTTGGACACATTAACTCATCCCATTATAAAATTCACAGAGTCCTATAAATAAAGTCTTCAGTCTAGTTTATATCAATAACAAATCAATCAGACTGTACTCCTCCTCCTCCTCAATTTCTCATTGTACTCAGTCTCAGCTAGTGAGTTCTCCTTTTTGGCCGAGTAGGATCAGATCTTCATCAGACAGTATCCTGGTATGTCTCTGTCTTCCACTGGAAAAGGCAAAGCTCTCCAGTACCTCCCAATTTTCAAGGTCTCTGGATTCATGTGCTCAGAAAATGAAGGCCAATCCCCAGTCATTCCAGCAATTAACCAAAACAAACAGCCTCCCACACCAGCATCCCTGTTGTCAGTCTGAATTCTAGCAGACACTTCATGCCATCTGGGGAAACGAAGGTAGAGCGGTTGCAATTATTTCCCCCCATTATACTGTGTGCCTTTTAATCTGGTTAATATTATTGGTGGAAGCAGAGAGTTTTTGTTTGTTTGTTTTTAAGGTATGTATAGATATTTTCCTCTGTGATTTACTCATTGCTTAAGGTTTTTCTTATTTAACGTTTGCATAAGTTAGAAAATGCACGTAAGAGGTGTTGCTAACCATAACCCAGCCCAGTTCTTTCCAACTACTCAATTTGGCATGCTCATCACCACCAATGTAGGAATCCAGTCCTCCCAAGCCCTCACACACAATTTCTGAGCTGAGAAGTATCTTGGATATTGTAGACAGGTGTGTCATATCAAGCACTGGGACAGGAACAGGCACAACTCCCGATGGTCAGATAACTGGGGAGGTTTCGAGCAACCAGCTTCCCACCCAGAGAATCTGTTGGCATGAGGCCCCTTGTTTTGGTAACAGAAGATGCTACTCTATGGGTCTGGGCACTTTGTTGGGAAATACTGGGCTCTCCTAGGCATTTGAATAGTGTTCCTGTGAGTGGCCATTCTCCAGGTCCACTTGGCTTCTCCCATTTTGGGGGCTGCCTTCCCAGGATCAGCTCCCAGAGTCATGGGAATCTGTCAAGGACTTTCCTGCTTGCTCCTTCTTACCTGTCCCTCATTTCCCAATTCTCATCTCACATTTGGAGCATTATTCACTACACTCATTATTCACTATGCTCATATGCTGATTTTTTCACTGTGATTGTAGCAGAATCGCTAGCAATAAGAAAACCCTAGGGCTTCATCTTTATCCTCCTTTGCGGGAAGGCATTTGTAGGCCAGCCTCTGGGGTGTGCTATTCCTGCCTCTTAATTTTAGCCTTCAAATGTTACAAATAAGAAAAAAGAAGAAGAAAAGCAAAGTAGGTTTGTTTTTTTTTTTTTTTTTCAAATTAAAATACATTTTTTTTTTTTTTGTTTTGTTTTGTTTTGTTTTCTTTTTCTTTTGAGACAGAGCCTTGCTCTTTGCCCAGGCTGGAGTAAAGTGACGTGCTCTCAGCTCACTGCAACCTCTGCCTCCTGGGTTCAAGTGATTCTCCTGCCTCAGCTTCCTGAGTAGCTGGGATTACAGACATGCATCACCATGATCAGCTAACTTTTGTATTTTTAGTAGAGATGGGGTTTCACCATGTTGTCCAGGCTAGTCTTGAACTCCTGACCTCATTTGATCCACCTGCCTCAAACTCCCAAGGTGCTGGGATTACAGGCATGAGAGACTGTGCTCAGCCTAAAATAATTGTTTTTTAAAAAAGAAAGAAAACTCACCTATACAGTAAAACTACATATATGTAGGATTTGTTTCTGAAGTCAACTCACAAAATATTTTAAATCACCCATAGTAAATTAAACATTAAACACACCAGAATTTGAAATTCATTTTGCAGAATAAATGAAGGAATTTAAGAATAACCCATATGCAGTTGTCTAGTCACTCCAACTATTCTGCCTTTAAAATAACAATGAAATCCCTAGCAATAAATTGAGGAAGGAGTAGAAAATTCCAAGTGTTTTCTGCTTCCCTTCAGAGTTCATTCTACTCTATTTTCATACTAACCCAAAACCTCAATCCATGTTAAGAGATGTGCTTGTTGCTCCAAAAATTAAATGAGATAGTGGAGTGGTCATTTACCAGGAGTTAAATTATCAAATAAACAAGTAAACGAAATATATATGTCTCAATACATAGATAGACATAGTCTACTGTAATTCTACTAACAGAATATAACCACTGTTAATATATTGATGTTTCTCTTCTACATTTTTATACAAACATGCACATATCTATGTCTATACCTAGAAATATACACACACGTTGTATATATTGCAATGAACCTCTTATAGCTAAATACTTTCACACTTCTGAATTAGTTTTTAGATTCTTTGTATTTGGAATATGTATGATCTCTTTGGACAAACCAACAAATTAATTTTTTGCGTGATAAAACTTTAAAAAATTTTAATTTATGGCATTTTATTTTGAGCACTGTTTTAAAAAATACTTTTTGAACTCCAAAATAAATATTAACCTGTACTCTTTTATTAATTTATTGTATCATGTGTTTTTTAAAATCCATAACCCTGATAAGATATTGTGATATAAGGTATGTAATAGGGAACCAAACATTCCCCCCCAAAATGTTAGATGGTTTTGTCATACTAATCTGTTTTTTCTCCATTATTTGAAATGCTTCTTACGTTATAAATTAAATTCTTATTCTATTCTTAGAGGTTTGTGACATTCCAGTTATCTGTTGATTCCTGCACCAGGATCATATTGCTTCAACTGTTAGGGTTTTGAAAAATATTTTATTATCTAGAAACTCTATTATTTCCCATGTAAATATTTTTCCCTAGTTGTAAACATCTTAACAACAGAACTTGTGTCATTTAAATATTATATTTATTGATTCTGTACATGGGCCTGACACAATATTAGCCAATAAAAATACATTTATATGTGTAGCATTTTCTTTTTCAAAGCTTTCTTTATGTACTTTTTAAATGAATTCTTCACATCCCAATTCCATTACCAGTGTAATACAGGTTAGACTAACTGGTCAAAAGCTCCTTTACACCTCAAATACTAACACATAGTAGGTCCTCAGATAATTCTCATTGGTTGGTTCACATTGCCTTTTGTCCTAAAGTAGGACAAGCTGAAAAACAATGAGAACCACTATTTATAGACAGTGATTGAACATTTTGATGAAGGGAAGTGTAAAATGAAGTTGCACTTTAAGCCTTCACAAAATTTGAAACTTCCTCATTAAGACAGCTAGGTGTGTTATCTTGAACTATGACTGCCTGAACAAATGCACACTGAGTATGATGTCTATGAAGTAACACCAAAACAATGTGGTGAGTGTATTAGCTTCCTGTAGCCACTGTAACAAATTAGTGATGACTACCATTTGTGGCTTAAAATAACACACATTTATTCTCTTACAACTCTGGAGATCAGAAGCTCAGGGCCACGTACACTGCTGAGGCTCTAGGGGAAAATCCATTTCCGTCTCTTCCTTTTTTTTTTTTTTTTGTGACGGAGTCTCGCTCTGTCGCCCAGGCTGGAGTGCAGTGGCCGGATCTCAGCTCACTGCAAGCTCTGCCTCCCGGGTTTACGCCATTCTCCTGCCTCAGCCTCCCGAGTAGCTGGGACTACAGGCGCCCGCCACCTCGCCCGGCTAGTTTTTTGTATTTTTTAGTGGAGACGGGGTTTCACCGTGTTAGCCAGGATGGTCTCGATCTCCTGACCTTGTGATCCGCCCGTCTCGGCCTCCCAAAGTGCTGGGATTACAGGCTTGAGCCACCGCGCCCGGCAACTTCCTTCCATTCTCTAGAGCTGCATTCTTTGCATTTCTTAGCACCTGGCCTCTTCGTCCATCCTCAAAGCCTGCGATGTAGCATCTTGCTTTCGTCATCACATTGACTTCTTCTTTTATAGTCAAATCTCCTACTTCCCCCTTGTAAGAACACTTGTGATTTTATTTAGAGTCCACCCCAGATAATCTAGCATAATCTCCTTATCTCAAAAATCTTTAATTTACATCTGCAAAGTCCTTTTTGCCTATAAAGTAACATTCACATTTTCCAGAATTTGGAACCTGGATACCTTGAGGGGCCATTATTTGGTCTAACACAGTGAATAATCCCAGACTCTCTGAGCTATGGTTTCAATTAATGAGCCAGGAGAATGTGTTTTTCTCCCACGGAGACATCTCCATCTAGGGAGATGCTGCTTCTTCATTCACTCATAGAATAGGATATGAGCAGGTACTGAGGTTACAAAAATTGGTATACTCTCTGCCTTCAAGTGGCTCAACAGTTTTTGCTGTTGTTATTTAAAAGTAAACTGTATATCAGAGGCAGTGGAATCCATTGGTGTTTTATTAACACAGATATTCCAAGTCTTTCAGCCTTAAAGACTTGTTCTTTCCTATTATTCTTATCCATCTAAGCCCTGCCTTCGTAATCCATTCTAGTTGTTGGAGAATAATAACACACAAACATATATATACACACACACACACCCTCAACCAAATAAATATACACATAAAATATTTATTAACAAGAGCTATTTTTTTAAGTATGATAAGGGAAATGGAAAGTAGCAGAGCAGAGATAGTGGTACCATTTCATATAGGGTGGTCAGAGAAGGCCTCACTGATCAGATTGCATTTCAACAGGCCAGGCCAGGCGCAGTGGCACACATCTGTAATCCCAGCACTTTGGGAGGCTGAGGTGGGCAGATCACTTCAGGTCAGGAGTTTGAGACCAGCCTGGCTAACATGGTGAAACCCTGTCTCTACTAAAAATACCAAAATTATCTAGATGTGGTGGTGGGCACTTGTAATCCCAGCTACTTGGGAGGTTGAGGCATGAGAATTACTTGAACCCAGGAGGCGGAGGTTGCAGTGAGCCAGGATCATGCCATTGCACTCCAGCCTGGGCAGCAGAGTAAGAATGTGTCTCAGAAAAAAAAAAAAAAGATTGCACCTCATTTCAACAAAGGCCAGAAGGAAATATAAAGGAGCAAGTCAGATGGCCAGCTAAAGAAGGAACATTCTAGGCCAGGGAATTAGCTTATGCAAAGGCCCTGGTGCTGCAATGTGTTCCCGTGTTTAAGGAATAGTATAGACGTCAATGCAGCTTCACCATTCCAAATATCCAACAACAATTCTTTCTTCCAGGTTCTCTTCCTCTACCTTCATATTCCAGTCACTTAAGTCATTTATATGTGAAAGGGACCAGGATATTATACCCCCAAATACGCAACTTTGGCATATTGATTATTTTTACTCAAGACAATTAGAATAAATACATAAAGGAAAAGTTTTCTTCCTAGAAGCAAGGCCTAATTTTCCCCTTGTGAAGGTAGCGTGAATCCTCCTGCTTTTTCTGTACCACAATGAGGAAAATGACCCTCGCCCCCAGAGGTGGAAAGTCAGCACTGAAAAGAGTGTCCATTAACAGATCTTCCTAAAATAACCCTTACTTTTTGTTACTCCTCCCAACATATTTCCTAGTCACTTTCCCACAATTTATTGGCCCTAGAAGCCCAACCCCTTTTCCTTTGTCTAGATACTTTTCCACAATTTATCACCCTTTGTAAAAATGGTATACAAACCCCTAAGTCAAACCACTTCTTTGGATTTTTACTTCTGTTCTGTGAAGCCTCTGTTTATGCAAACATGTTAACATCGATAAAGAGTGTAGGCCTTTTTTCCTATTATTCTGTCTTTTGTCAGTTTAATTCACAGACCCTAGGAACTGAACCTAAGAGAGTGGCAGAAAAGTGTTTTTTCTCCTCTACACATGCCATTGTTATTACTTTTTGAGTTATTTCCTATTAATTACCTGTTGTTCATAAAGTAACATAACCACAGTAATAAATTTAATTCCCTTCAACAAATGGGTGAACTGAAGCAGGAAGAGGTTAAAGCAAGGCTGAGCTGAGATTTGAATTCAGGTAGCTTGCTTCTGGAGCCTGTCCACACTACATCTTTTCCTGTCATTTCCCCTGTTATTAGAGCTTTTGTCTTTCCCTAGAATGTTCTCCTCTACCCATAGGACTATCCTTAAGATGCAGTTTGTATTGTTCCTCTAAATTACTCTCTTGAGATTTTCTCCCGACTCCCACCTCTGCTTTCTCTGCAGTCTCATGGCATTCAGTTTTGTTCATTATATTTGGGCGGCTGTTTGTCTTTTAGGTCCATGTGTGATAGTCTTATCTCCTCATACTTTCCCTGACATCAGGGCCATGTCTCATATTTCCACTGTAGCATCCAAGGGGCAGGTACACAAACTGCTCAGGAAATAATTGTAGACTAATTACGACTTTTCTTCAATTCAGAGATACACACTTTGTTACATTCAACACTGGAATCAGTCATTCAATTGATGGGGCATCAGAATCAATTGGCAGTTTTTTTTTCTTTTTTAGCAGCCTCATAGATTAGATAAAATATAGTAATTAACAATGTTGACCCTGAGCCTTCATTTGCTGAGTCGCCATTATGAGAATTTACTCAGCATGGTGGAGTGGAGAGGAAGTTATTTTGCTCTTTCCTGACCATACTGGTGCTGCAGCAGAAAGCAGTACTACTCAACATATACCCAGTAAAACTCCATTTATTAGATTATTTCTTTCACTTCTGAAATAAAGGAAGAAAAATCACTTACAGAAACTGATGGTGAGAAACTCAGGACTTTTTTAAACATTCAAGACCTACATTACAGACTGTAAAAAGAGGAGCTCATTGCCCAACAGAGAATGTTTTTGAAGTCCACAGATAATATTGTCTACAATTTATTTTCTCTGCTGTAAAAAGAAACTCATGCAGGAAACATTTTAAAACCAAGTAAATAAAACAGAGATGCCCGCAATTTCCTGCAAGTCTGACTAAAAATAGGAAACTCTGCAATCATGAAAGTCGCTCATCTGGCAGCTGCAAGACCATACCTTGGGAAGCTGAAATCACTGGCAGCTGCAGAAAGCGGCGTGTGACAGGTGTTCATCCATGCCCTTTTGGGGAAAAAAGGCTACATTTCAAGGCATATATGAACAAACATATAAGTGGCTTCTTAATAATAAAATTTAGATGTCAAACATTATTTACTTTCTCTTCTTCTCGTTTCCATCCCCACCCTAGTCTTCCAGTTCTGCCCAATCCACGCTCTCCAAAGTAAATTCTAATTCCTTGCACCCAAGAGATAGACTGATATTCTCCCCAAAAAGGGGGCTGCAAAAAAACCTCAGAGTTTTACTCTCCTATTTTTTCCACCCCAAAAATACCTCAAACCAGTGCAGATGTTAGCTCTGTTGCAAATATTTACGGCTGTCTTTTTTTTTTCTCGCCTCCTGAATTATGGGCACATGAATTGGATCTTCAAAGCAATATACAGGGTTTAAGCTGAGCAGTTCTCATCCAAGTCTATGGGAGGTACACAGCAAGAACCCTGTAATATCTCAGAGGTTTTATTCCTTTTTAAGTTCTTTTATAAGAAGACTTTGCTAAGGGATTTACAAGAACTAAAGATTATTTAGTGATAATGGATGAGAAATGTTGCTGCAAGTGTAAAAGGCAGCTACATTCCCACCAAAAGAATTTCTTATAAATAATGTCATTATGGCGCAAAGAATACCAAATGAATTTAATCATTAGCTTCTAATTGAAGAGCTCTGCCAAATTTGCTTCTCCTTGCTACTTTAGCTATTTTCTGTTCAGTGGGACTCTGTCAAACGTAAACAAAGAGTAGGTGAAGGAGCATGATTAATCGCAAAGCTTGTGAGACAAGCCTGGGCCGGTGAATTGGTGGTGGGAACTGGATATTGCATCCTTTATTTTCCTTTTGCCCCCACACTTGCCCCATTAACTCCCAGAGGGGCCTCTAATCAATGGATTTTGGCCAGTAGAAGTCAAATGGGGGTTTATTGAGGGATGCCAAGGCAGGATTCTCTCAAACAAAGCAAGGGCTAAATAATGTTTCCAGATTAAAACACAGCACTATCTTTGAATGAATGTTTTCACTGAAAAAAAAAAAAGTAACTTAATTATATACCATATTTTTAAGGCAAAGTCTTTATAGCCAAATAAATGTTTCTAGGAACTCTTAAAGAGGGCATGTATGTACACAGCTTTATGTATAAATCCTCATTAAATCTCAATTACTCAGAAAGTTTGTGGCCCAAATCAACTGAATTGGATAATTAATTAAACATTAACCCCCAATTTTCTCATTTAAACCACTATCACTGAAGAGTTTTTATAAATGCATTAACCATCTTTCATGTCTTCCTCAGTAGAGTAGTAGAATGACCACACTTGAAGTCTTTCTTTTGATCACTGGGAATCCTCTAGTTAGTTAGGTTTATCTTTTTGAACATCAGGCTCAAAAGATCTATTTCTAAGATAGAGATCTAGAAGGTAAACTGATCCCAAGAAATACTCGGGAAATTGTTTAAAGTTCTTCGATACGAGTTCTTAAAATTTTGCTCTGTCTCCTAAAGGAGGGAAATTCCTGTTAGTTGAAGGTCCTCGTTAAAACTGATACTGAATGCTTGAAATTCCACTCTCTTCCACTCACCCAATTCTTGTCCACCCAAAATGACAGTAGAAAATTTTACTTCAGGAAATTAGAATAGACTGAATTCCCATAATCATGAAAATGTGGCTGGGCCCAGCGGTGCATGGCTGTAATCCTAGTACTTTGGGAGGCCAAGGCAGGCAGATTACTTGAGGTCAGGAGTTCAAGACCAGCCTGGCCAACAGGGTAAAACCCCTGTCTCTACTAAAAATACAAAAAAAAAAAAAAAAAAAAAAATTAACCAGGCGTGGTGGTAGGTGCCTGTAGTCCCAGCTACTCAGGAAGCTGAGGCAAGAGAATAACTTGAACCCAGGAGGCAGAGGTTGCAGTGAGCCAAGGTCGCATGACTGCACTCCAGCCTGGGCAACAGAGCCAGACTCCATCTCAAAAAAAAAAAAAAAAAAAGTTACTTGAAAACAAAATCACTCAAATCAACTTATAGGAAAATACAGCACCTCCTAGGTGATCACTATTATGTGAAAGGATAAATGCTTTATGGTTTTTTCACAACTGAAGCCAATGCTGAATGAAGACCCTCAGTTGTTCCACATTTTGCAAGGACTGCAATGTTGGTGTAATCAAGACAATATGGCTGGTTCACTGACAGTTTAGGTGAGAGAAATGTGCACCAAAGCCATCTGTTTTGTTACCTCGCCACAAAGAGAAGGGACACACTCTTATGAGGAATACTCACTGCTTGATATACCTTAACATGAATACAAATCTTTTAAGGGCTTCATGCAGAATTAGAAAATAGACCTCACTGTGTTACCTGGCAATCAAGAATTACTCACTTTCAGAGTGAATTCACTCTGGCCTATGCATACATGGGCTTCTCAGGGCAAACAACAACAACAAACCATCAAACATGCAGAGGAAGATGTGAAAGACCAATGTTTCTAACGGAATTATCGTCAAGCTCATCAGTATGTAGGAAAAATATATATAACACTTTATTCTAGACATTTCCATTTGAAGCCACAGCTCTGAGTTCCCCGCCACTCCTGCATAGTCTGACCTTGCTAAGGAAGACTGAGAATCTCTAGAGCTGGTCCAGAAAAAGGGTGGGCAGGGGCGGATAAGCAGCCCTCCTATTCCTACTTTTCCCTTTTACTAAGAACACAGGATGGGTGAATGCAAGGCCCCTTTTTATTCTGAAGACAGAAAAAATTCAGGGCTTTCCCAGGCGATTTCACCCACACTACCTATCTCATTTGATTTTATCTGTGTTTGGCTCTAGATTCACTGAAGATAGAAAAGTCGCATATAACCTTTATCTCTTCCTTTTGTGTGGTGCAGTGATGTAAAATCACCCTATGGGATCCAAAAGAATTTGGAATTCAAATGGAGTTGTTTTCAGAGAGAGAAGAGGCAGAGAAAAGGATATCAGAATGTAAGCAGATCTTGTGAAATTATTCACATTTATATTGAACTTTCTGTTTTCAGAATGTACAAGAGTTCAAATGTGTAGAGTGCATACGGAAAGTGAGTAACCAAAGGGACAGACTTTTCCATTGATCAATTTAGTATCATGTCTCTTCTTCAAATCTAGGCCTCTGTGAAACTGGAGCTTACCCTTTCTATAAATATTTTTTCCTTCGCTAGATGGCAAAATGTTTTTTGTTTGTGTGCATGTTTTTTTTCTTTTTAAATTATTAGGTGAAACTTAACCTAAAGTTTACTATTTTAAAATATGAAATTCTGCAACTTTTTTAGTATATTCACAAAGCTGTGTAATCATTATCAGTATCTAATTCCATAACATTTCCATCACCCAGTAGAAACCCTGTAACTGTTCACAATTATTCCCAATTGCCCCCTCCTTCACCTCTCCCCTGGCAACCAGTAGTCTACTTTCTGTCTGTGTAGATTTGACTCTTCATACAATATGTCACCTTTTGTTGTATCTGGCTTCTTTCACTTTGTAAAATGTTTTCAAGGTTTATCCATGCTGTAACGAGTATTAATACTTCATTCCTTTTCTTGGCTGAATAATATTCCATGGTACGGATGTACCATGGATATTTTGTCTATCTATATTTTTAATTATCCAGTTGGTGGACATTTTGGTTATTTCTACTTTTTGGCTATTATAGATAATAATGCTATGAAGATTCATGCACATGTTTTAGTGTGAATGTTTGTTTTCAGTTATCTTGGGTATATAACCTGGAGAGGAATTTCTGGGTCATATAGTAATTCTATGTTTAACTTTTTGAGAAACTGTCAAATTGTTTTCTATAAGCAGTTACACCATTTCATATTCTCACCAGCAATGTATGAGGGCTCATGTTTTAGTCAGTTTCGCCTGTTATAACAAGTTACCATAAACTGAGTGGCTTAAACAATAAATATTTATAGCAGTTCTGGAGGCTGGAAGCCCAAGGTCAGAGTGCCAACATGGTGGAGTTCTGGTGAGGGCCCTCTCCCAGACTGCAAACTGCTGACTTCTCCTTACGTACTCAGGTGGCAGAAAGAGGGAAGTACAGAGAGATCCATACGTATTTGGGTCAAATGTTGAACTTTCTATTCTATTCTACTGACTATAGTATTTGTCTATTCATGTCCCAGTACCACACTATTTTAATTACAGGAGCTTTATATTATGTTTTCATGTCTGTTAGTGCTAATCCCCCCTTGTAGGTGTTCTTTTTCAATGTTTCCTAGTGATTCTTGCATGTTTGTTTTGCCATATGACCTTTAGTATCAACTTGTCTATAAAATAGCTTGGTATTTTTATTGGAATTGCATTGTATTTAGAAATTAACTTAGGGAGAACTGATATCTCTTAATCTTGTTATCCTAGCCAAGAACAGGAAATTAATTTCCAGTTGTTCAAGTCTGCTTTTGTGTCTTTCATGAGTGCTTACAAATTGTCCAGATACCGGTTTTGCCCATTTCTGGTTAAATGTATTCCTAAGCACTTAATCTCCTTTACTACTAATATAAATGGGCATGCCTTACTTTTACACCTTCTAACTGTTGTTTTACATATGAAGTCTACTGATTTGGTGTGTTAATTTTATAACCTGCTACTTCACTGAATTACTTTATTGAGTTGCTTTTATTATTGATTCTCTGGTTTTTTTCAAAGTATACTGTTATATCACTTACAAATACAAGCAGTTTTACTACTTCTTTTCCCATTCTGATGCCTCTAATTGATCTCTCATTTAAGTGCATTGGCCAACACATTCAGTACAATGTTCAAATCCTGCATGTTGCTGATTACAATAAAAATACCTCTAGTGTTTCCTCATTAAATAAAATACTAACTTTAGGACTGAGATATACATACTTTATAATGTTGAGGAAGTAGCCCTCAATTCCTATTTCTTTGAGGGTTTTTATTATGAATGGGTAATGAATTTTGTCAAAGGCATTCTCAGGATCTATAGAAATAGACATATACATTTTCCTTAGATTTATCAATATAGTGTATTTTATAAATAGATTTCCTAATATTGAGCCAACTTGTATCCTTTAAATATATGCTATTTGGTCATGTATTATTATTATTATATATATATTTTTTGAGGCAGAGTCTCGCTGTGTTGCCAGGCTGGAGTATAGTGGTACCATCTCGGGTCACTGCAATCTTTGCTTCCCGGGTTCATGTGATTCCCTAGCCTCAGCCTCCCGAGTAGCTGGGACTACAGGTGCACACCACCACGCCCAGCTAAATTTTTTTTGTATTTTAGTAGAGACGGGGTTTCACCCTTTTGGCCAGGATGGTCTCGATTTTCTGACCTCATGATCCGCCCGCCTCAGCCTCCCAAAGTGCTGGGATTACAGGCATGAGCTACCGCATTGTACCTATATTATTCTTTTTAATGTGGTAATGGATTCTATTCCCTAATATTTTGTTGATTCCCTTAACTTTTGCCATACATTTAAAAAGACTCCATTCCAATTTTTTTTTTTTCAAAATCCCAGCTGGGTTGGGAATTTTTCATTCAGAATTTTTACAAGAATGTTCACAAATGATATTTTTCTGTAGTTTTCTTTCTTGATACTTTTTATCTAATATATGTATCAGTTTTATGCTTGCTCATAAAGGAATTATGAATTTTTTCTTTCTTTTCAATGTTTTAAAACAATTACTAGAACAATCTGGTCTTTGAAGATTTGGTAGAAATCACTCATGAAATCAACAGGGCATGGTAACGTTTTTGGTGTAGGCTACTTCCTTATTAATTTTTTATGTTTTGTAGAAATTAGTCTATTTAAGCTTTTACCCTAATGGTGTCAAATTTAGTAATCTTCATTTACCCAAGAAATTATCCACCTTATCTAGGCTTTCAAATTTTTTGCCTCAGAAACCTGTGAAGTGGCTTTTTATTATATTTTAAATTTATTCTGCTTTTACAGTTTTATCTCCCTTGCCACTTCTTAGTTGATATGTTTGTGCCTACTCCTTGTTTTCTTGATCAAGCTAACTAGTAGTTTGTCTATTTTGTTAACTTTTTAAATTATGATTTTTCTTTGTAATTAGATCTGTCATTTTCCTTTTCTTTGGGTAATCTTTCTGAGTTTCAGGGGGTATATGTGATCCTTGTACATGCTATCCTTATATTCTTTAGAATTCTGTTTACTAGCCAATTCTTCATTACCAGAATCTCTTTTTATAGATAATTATATTAAATTTTTCCATTCAAATTACTATGTGGCTTCCATCTCCTGATGAGACCCTGGCTGTCACTTGGATTTGTTGTTGCATTTGACATCTCTTGGATTTTCTCCCGTCTTTCCACCTGCTTAGCTACCAGCTTCCTCCAACTGACATCATATCCATCATATCGGGTTTGGATTGCTACAATATTCTTGTAACATCTTGTTGCTCTCCAAGTGTCCAGTTACAGTTCTTCTTTAATATAGCCTTCATAATAACCTCAGATTACTCTATCTCAAATCCTATCAATACCATCATGCCACTTTCCAGTGGAAATGCCCTCAGTTGATACATTAACCTAAATAAGAAGTCTAAACTCCTAAGCATCAAATATAAGACCCGTTATGCTCTGGTCCTTTCTTAATTCTGCAATCAAACCTCTTATTTTGTCCCCTTCTTCTCCTGTTTGCACTTTAGGTGCAATAGTAGATATTCTGAAGTACCTTGAACAAATTGGGTCATTTCAATCTCCTTATTCCATCATTGTTAAACTGCTCCCTCCCTCGGGAATTTCATAGCATTCTGTCTCTGATCCTATCTATCTGATGATTACCTACCTAATCCTCAAGACTCAATTCAAGGATACCTCCCCGTTTTTTAGATCTACCTCCATATTTTAGAATGGAAAAGTTCCTCAAAGACAGGAGCCATGTCTTGTCTTACATTAAGTAGGCACTAAATAAATGTATGTTGGACGTTAGATGAATGGATGAATTTTTACAAATGTATTCGGTCTTGGTACAACCACATAAGGGTGAGACCCTTTCAATGATACAAGAAATGGGTGTGTTCTATAGGACACAGAGAGCATTGTAATCTGGAGACAATTTCTATTGTCCATAAAGTGACATGTTGAGGGTATTGAGTTTGAAGTCTTGAGGTCAGTTCCTGTATTTTCTACATTCTAAGTTGGATGTTCTTGTGCAAGACATTCTGAGCATGACACTTTAACTACAAAACAGATATAATGTTATAATTATCTATAGGATTTAGGATCCCAACAAAAAACAGAAGCTGTACTCAGCTTGGATATTGAAAAAAATTAATTACTGGGGAGTCTTTATACAGGTATGGGAAAGATTTAAGAAACCAACAAAAAATGTCAGGGAATTTAGTAGCTTTCAACAGAGAGAAGCCATTATCACCTAGCCCTAAAGGAGCAAGTGAAAAAAGTGTTTCTGGAGCCTGATGAGAATTGAGGCTGTAAAGAGAGGGTTCCTTAGAGAAGGTATAGACTTAGAGATGCAGTTACTGCCAGAACAAAGAGCAGAGCAGCAAGGCAGTAAAGGAAAAATACCCTGACCCTTCTCTCTTGCCCTATAATCTCTTGCTGGTGCTTTCCTTTGGCTGAGAACAACCAGAAGCTAGGGCTTAGGAAGCCTGGGAGATACAGTCTGGAGAGTCCACTCCATTCTTCTCTAAGCACAGAGTAGGATGCAGAGGGGCAGAGAGCAGATGGGAGGCTGCAAGTGAAAAACAACCAGCAATCCACCCCGTTTATTTTTGTGGGGTATAAAATGCATAGAAGAGTAATATAAAATATATAAGTTATAAATTTTATGCCCCCCCAAAATTCCCATATTCAACATCAGGAGAAAACACCAAATATTCAATATTTGGCTTTTTTTTTTTTTTTTTTTTTTTCAAAAAGGGATACTGTGACAAACCTGGAACTCTGATTATTTGTCTCCAGTCTGTGGGTGGGTAGCTCTTTTGGTCAGAGCCTGGAGGGTGATGAGGACAAATTAGGAGGTTCAGGCACGTGGGCACCAGAGTTATATGGGCACAGACTACATAGTCCAGGCTTTGCTGTCCTGCCGTTGTTACAAGGAGGCCTGAACACATCCATTGCCACTGTCCCCCAAATAATTTTGCAGTGTGTGTACTAGGTATATGTTAGAGGCGAGATACTCAGTCATTTGAATATATCTTTCCACAAGTTGTTTTAAAGCCTTATAAGTCATTCCTAGTAATTATTCAATAATTATCCAACCACCAATTTCTATACTTCCTAGAATAAGCAATGCTTCATAGAGGGTGTGGATATACAATGTCAGGGTATGATTTGAAGAACATCCATCTGAGGATTACCTCTCCCAAAAGGATTTGCCCTACTCATTGCCCCACAATTCTAATGTGAGAATTCCCACAATTCTCACATGAGTGATCCTCCTTTGGGTTATTTGCCAGTGTCAGGAGTCTCATCCTAAAACATACCCAAGGTGCTTAGGGTTAATAAGAAATTTGCATGCTGTTCTATCATTTCTCTTATTAGGTCAGATTACTTGTTCACTCACTCAACAAATATTTACTAAGAACCTACTCCGTGCCAGGCACTATGCTTTTTGCATTTATACAAACTAAGAATGGCACAGTGGCATCAGCTACTTGAAGGTGGGGGAAGGGTGAAGACTGCTCATAAAATGCAGCACTAGGAGCCTGATCAGAGAGGACACAGCATTGGGTTCCCGGTTAATCTAATGAGGGAGTGAAGGGAGAAAGCTATGGGTCTGAAGCAGAGAGAAATACTGCGAGCTCACTTTAGTTTGGCAAAGAGACATGTCTGAGGATATTGAGTAAATAATAATATTCATAATTATGCAATCACTTAATATGTGCCTAATAGACTGTTAACATATTAGAGATTTCTCTATCTCGATGTCTTCCCTTACATGGCCAATATTGTGATGGTCATTCTTTTGATGAGAAAATTGAAGTTCAGAAAGGATGTGATTCACTCATATCCAAGCAGCTGATGATGGCAGATTCAGGAATCAGATCCAATTCTGCCTTCAGAGTATGAACTCCATCCTCTTGGAAACATCATCCTTCTGTGGGATTGAGTTAGTAAAACATCTTCCTCACCTGAAATTTAGCTATTCTTAAAAATTGCTCAGATTTTAGTGAAACTGATTTTCTCTTTCTTGAAAAGAAAAAATATCAAAGGGGATCTCTCATCTTTACCAAAGGTTTATCATGGTTTTGCCCACATCAGTTTTGTTTTCTGAGGAAAAACTGAGAAGACTCACTAACAGATTACTCAACAAATGTTTGGTGAATGAATGGCTCCATAATTAAGCAGTTAGAAGTCACGCAACTCTTTGTAACATGTAAAACACAAGAAGATGTCTCAATTCCTCCCTGAGAGTCATTTCCCATTAAATCCCAATTTTCCACTTGATGAACTGCAGGCCCTCCCAATATCAACAAAGATTAGGCAGTATTTCCTTGCCAGGCTGAGGCTGTTCCTTGCTTGCTGTTGAGAAGCAAACTATAACAAATTGGGGCTGGACCAAATAAAGAACCCGTAAATGAGTAACTTTGCTCAATGACCTTCTAGCTTTCTTGCCTTGGCACATCCCGTGGAGAAATAAAACAAGGCAGAGAAGATGACCAAAGAGTTTCAGGAAGTTCTGTCTCCTTTCTTGGAATTTGTCGATGGGGTTACTTCCCATGGATGGCCTGTCTTTTAATTACACTTTGGCAGGCTCAGAACTATGAAGTTACAGGGATGGGTGGGCCTATAGCCAAATGCTGATCTCCTCAGCTGGCTTAATGAAAATTACCAGGACTTTGCACACAACGGGCAAGGAACAAAAGGCCTAGGTCAGCTGCTTCGGGAGATGTGGCTATTCCCAAGTCCCCTGCATGTTTCCAGGACATGGCTGATGTAACTCAGTAGCAAGTGTTTGCTCGGTGTGAAAGCAATAGAAAAGAGAACACAGTTTTCCCAAACAAAAACTAGCGAAGACTGAAGAAGCCTCCAAATCACGGAGAAAGACCTTGTGCTTCTCTGACCTGATTGAAACATCATTTCCACTTCAACTCTGAAATGCAGCAAATAGATCAAGGGCTATCAAAAGATCCCACCTGTGAATTTCTACCAAGGACATATCATGGTGAACATGTCTTGGTTCTTGTTTGCCTAAAGAGAGCAGGGGAAGAGAAGCCACCCAAGACACTTCCCTTACCTGCCTTCTGTCTGCATCTACATGGTCTCCAGTGGTGGCTGAGTGTTCTTCTTATCTCTGATTCTCCAGTATCACCACTCCCTCCTTTTGTCCTTGAAGTCCCAGGAGTGGTAGGTAGGTGCTTCCTATTGTTGCTAATCTCAGGGTGGTCTCACCACCTCATTTGGGTTCTCAGCTCCTCTATCTATCATTTGTGTAAACAATTCTCTGAATAAATCTACTCTGGTTCAACCCTTGAAGTGGTTTCTGTTACCTGATTAAACCTTGACTGATACATATGTATTCTTCCCTTTATTGTAATGTTGCTACTCAGGAAGGCAAGACATCAAACACAATCACAACTTATCTAGCTGAAAAGTCAACACTTTTCCTGCTCTATCTGGCTACCTAGCGGACTACAGGATCACATCAAGTGTGCGAGAAATGGCAATGACACTTAGAGGGCTCTCAAAGAATATCTTTTGGACACATGAGTTTCTCTGGAATGTTGTGACATCCTAGGTTTCATGTGTCCTTGTAGCCAACTTTTATACAAGAAGGAGGTGATATCATCCAGGGATGAGGGAGGGGGGCTCCACCTACCTCTATGACCTGGAGCAATGGTAAAGCTTGGTAAAGTATATGATACTTTATATATAAAAGTAACTATAGAATACATGTTAATCAGGACAATGTTGCAACAAATGATAGAAACTGAATCAAATAAATTTAAGCAAAAAAAAAAAAAATGTATTGACTTACATTATTGAAAAACCCAGAGATAGCACAAACTTTCCACATGGGTGGGTCTGAGAGTTTAAACAATGCCGTCAGGAATCTGCCACATCTCTCTCCACCATTCTGATTTGCTCTCTTTTATGTTGGTATCAATCTCAGACAAATGCGTACCTGTGATTGCAACAGAGCCTACAACAGCTCCAGGTTACCCTCAGTCTCAGAAGGACATCTTCTCCCTCCCTGGACCAATCACTGTGTCTTTGCTGATTGGGATCAGAGGCTCTGGGAGGTCAGCCTGAGTGAAGTTCACGACTCCTCAGCCTCCTGTGGTAGGGGAAACAGAGTTCTTGACTGAAGAAAAAGGGAATTCTGGGCAAGTGACAACAGATATAAAATACCACGAGGCAGCCAGGTACCAAGGGAAAAGTATTGGCTTTGAATGAGAAGAGTTGAAATTGAATTCTAACTCTATTATCAGTTTGCTGTGAAAGTCCAGGCAAAGTATTTCACCTCTCTCAGCCTTGGTTTCCTCATTTGTAAAACATGTGGATTGGGCTTGGGACAGTAATTTGTAAGCATTTTTAACCACAAAACTCTCTATTCAAGTAAACTTTTATGCAAAACAGACAAAACCTTGCCAAATTTGCTTAGAGGGATGAAGAGGGTACTGGAGCCCTATCTCCTTGATGGGGCTACTTGAAACTCCTATAGTGCGTTGGAACACAATTTGAGAAACCTTGAAGTAGCTGATCTCAAGAGCCTCTTCCAGCTTGAACTTTGGGGAATGTTATGTAGATTGTCCAACCTTCTTTAATCTAATTTTTCTCACTTTCCCTCTATTTATTTTTTGCCTAACATCATGAACTTTGGCTATGTGTGAGAGGCCACTTAGGAAAAATAATCATTTAGTCAAATGCTCAGCCAATTTACTTTGGCCTATTTGGAGCTTGTTTTTCCTGACGGAGAGGGAATAAATTTATAAAACACACTTTCAAGTTGGGGCTAGAAAAGGTGAGTGTACAAGTGAGGAAAAGTAGACAACAGAAGTTGCCAAAGCTGAGCTGAGCTGAAAGCTGTGAATTCAGGAAACCTCCTTCTCCCCATTGCTGCGCTCCTTTGGCATCCGGGGCCAAGTGTATGCTCTGGAACGGATGGCAGAGGAGGATGTTGTGGGTTTTGGCTTCACCACTTGTGAAAACTTGCTCTTGGGAAGCCACCTTCAGCTCCAATATGAGTGTTTGATTGAAATCGAGCATCAGGGAAGAGTGGGGAAAGCGGTGGGGATTTGGTCTTCCGATAGCCAGAAGACAAGGTGAAAGGAGGGACACTTTGACTCAGAAAGTGCCAAGAGTGAGAAATTCATGCTGAGGTGACTTCAAATGAGGCCAGGACCTTTGCTTCTCTTTTTCATGTAATTGTTTATTCAGATATATGAATAAAGGGTGGCAGACACTCCTTGAGGGTGCAGAGATAAATAAGTGGTGTTCTCTAGCCTGTGGGACCTTGGAATGAAACAGGCGAGGCAGGCAGATCAATGCAAAATGCTGTGTGGGAAGGCTGATGTTTCTCTGGTGCACACAGGCTGGTGATGGTGGATGTCTGCTCTGACTGGCTGGTGTCTGGGCTATACCAGCTGTTAAATATTTTAATATCATCCCTGCTCTGTGATGTGTAGGAAGTATAACCAGATAGATGTGTATACTCCACAGTACTAGTACAGAGAAGGAAAAATAACCGGTGGAGTTAAAGAGTGTTTATAGAGGTGATAGCATTTGGTCTGTGTCCTAAAGGAAAGGTAGGACATCATTCGGAGGTGGAAGAGGAGACAGGAAGGGGGCATTCTAGAGGACAGAGGGAGTGGGACCATGTTCTGCAGTCTGAATATGTATGCAGAGGCTGGGAAGACAAACACATTGTTTGGTGTGAATTGAGCATAAGTTGTTAGGGAGTTCATCAAAAAGTGTGAGCTCACTATCTTCAAAATATCCAGAATTCAACCACTTCTTTCCCTTTACTACTGCCAGCCTGGCCCAGCCCATTCTCTTCTCTCCCCTATTCCAGTCACAGTCTTGGAAGAGGCATCTGCTTCTCTCCTGCCCCCTACAGACTATTTTCCATGCAGAAGCCTGGAAGATCCCTTTACAAACCAGGTCAAATCTCCGAATGGCTTTGCTCAAAATAGTGCAATGACTCCCCACATCACTAAAGTTGACATTCTTACATTTGACTTCACTGAGCAAGCTAATTCCACATCTACAGTATTTCATGACCTCCTCTTTTACTCCTCTCCACACTACTGACTTTGATCTGGCCACACTGGCCTCCTACTTCATCCTCAAACTTGGCAGACACACTCCTCCCTCAAGACCTTTGCTTCAGCTGTCCCCAGTGCCTGGAGCTTCCACCCTTCTTCCAAGTATCCCTCGTCTATGTTTCTCATCTACAGATCTTTGCTCTTGAAGGTTGTGTTGACTGCCCTATTTCATTTCGCAACCTGGTGACCCATCAACCTGTGAATCTACCCTCCTGGGCCTATTCTGTCTTTTTTTTTTCTTAGCAATTTTCACTTTTTAATATAGTATATATTTTCTTATTAATTATGTTTATTGTTTGTCTTTTCTTGCTAGAATATAAGTTCCATGAGGGTGGCTATCCTTGTCTGTTGCTTTGAAAAAAATTCCAAGTGGTCAGATCAGTGCTGGGCACAGATGAGGTGCTTGATAACTACTTATCAAGTGGTAGGGAGTGAGGATTTGGTAGATTATCCAAATACATGGTAAAGCCAGCATTTGGACTCAAGTTTGCCCAGTGGCTCATGCCATCACTCCTGAGTGGGAAAGGAAAACCAGTTGAAGTGTTGATGCTGGTAGCACTGGTGGTGGGATTTTACACCACTCATGCTGATGCTGGACAGCATAGACAATGCTGCAGTGAAGGAGAGAGCAAGCTATCCTTGCTCAATTTGTTGCTGCAGACTCTTTTTTTCTTTTAAATAATAAAATTCATGACTGAAAAGACATCCTGTATGCGTGCGTGTGTGCATGTGTATGTAGATGCATTGGCCTCCATTCCTGAGCTTTACCTCATTTGGCAGGCATTTAACAAAGACACGATTATTGAATACCAGTGAGCTATCTGGCAACAGAGGAAGAGACCAAGAGATGCATGAGTATGGAGCGCACCTGATAGGATGAAATGTTGGTCATTCACAGATGTCTTTCAGAAGGAGTCACCAACAAGTGCTGCATTATGCTTGTCTTGAAGAAACTATTTCCTATAACATTTCTGACCTTGAGAGGCAAGGCTGACATTGCAGACAAGAGCCTCAAGATTAGGCAGTTCTGCCTGGACTTCTCTGGAATTGCTGCTCAGGACCTGTGCCTGCTGCTACCACCTGCCATTGGGATTTGGTGCAGGGATCCAGTTAGCCGTTTCTTCATGCTCCAGGCTTCCACTGGTTAATGCTGAGGACTGCCAGCTAGTATTGAGAGATTGCCACTACCACAGAAACACTGTCTAGAAAGAAGGCTGGGTTGCGAGGAGATGGGACAAACACAGAAAAGTCAAGACCAGACCTCATCCTGGCCGGTAGTTAGATTTTTTACTTAAATTTAGGCTTACTCTACATGTTAAGACTCCAAAGAATACCAGGGAAAGAATGCATGGGCTCCACTGAATGCCGTATTTAGAAAGGAATCATTCCTTCTAGTTGTGCTGATGTGTTAAATGAGTAAGGCCACCAAGCACTCCTAATGACCAAAAGGGATAAAAAGTTTCCTCCTGGTTTTCTTCAAATCACAGGCATCACTATAAGGGAGGAAGCTATTGGATAAGCTCCTGCTTACCCAAAAGAAACTAAATTTATTTTGCACAGAAATCAAATTATTAACCTCCAAGCTTCCAAAGTTGCTAGATTGACAACCACCTAAGATGATACCAAAATGTGGTTGTCTGGGAAATTTATTTTCATATAACATACAATGCTACAATGGTATCTTCCACAGAAGGAACATTTAAGTCCCGCACCCCAACCCTCATTACCACACACACAATACATACACCTTTTATTTTTACCCCCAGTTCACCTGTATTGGTGTTTAGAATAGCACAAGGGTCTATTAAATCCGAAAGCTGTTTTGGTCTCCAGACTTGCGAAGTGTCATATTTGACCTACTTCACCACTTGAAATTCCCATCCTCCATCAAAAAACATTTCTAACAAGATACCACCCTGGTCTTACTATGGCTTTTTCCAATTTCTTCATTATAAATGCCAATCATGCCTGCCCCATAGTATACAATGATTTTGGACACCCTCTATGCCACCTGTCCTCAAGCTTCAGTTAGTGTCTGAATCTCCTAAAGGGCTGGTTAAAGTACAGATCACTCTGCCACCCCCAGAGTTTCTAATTCAAGAGGACTGGGGTAGGGCTGGAAAGTTTGCATTCCTGACAAGTTCCTAGGTAAAGCTGACACTGCTGGCTCTGGGATCTTACTTTGAGAATGTCTGTTCTATGCTTTCAATTTTGATTGCTCCTTGAAGAAAAAGAAAACCAAAACCAGTTGATTTAGAACTGAACCGGATGGAATTAGCAAAGTCAACAGCTATGAAATTAAACAGCAGCAGAAGAATGAGCTTGGTATCAAGTGAGGTCTGGGTGTGGAGGTGAATGTGCTATAGTTCATGCTCCTTAGGGTTCCTTAAAAGATCTTTCTTCATCAAGAAAGAACCCAAAGAGTGAAGTGATCAGAATCAAAATTCTTTCAGTTGCAAGTGATAAAAATAATAATACAAATAAATATCAGCTCAAACAGGCCAATTCAGAGAGGATATTTACTGGCTTTTATCAATGAAAAGTATAAGGATGGTCTAACTTCAGGCATGGCATGAACCAGAAGCTCAAAAAAGTTTCTTTCTGTAACTCTGGCCTCTGTATCCTCTCTATTTGAATCATTCTGAAACAGATTCTTAGATCCTGGTGGCAAAATAAACAAGAACCACTTTCTCTCACTGGCCAAAGTCTTCAGAAAGCATGCTGTTATAGTTTCTCAAAGAACACAGTCTGCGGGGGTCACCTACTGTGATCCAAAATAGAGAAGAAAAAGGGCAAGAAGAGGACCAATCGATAGTATATTAACCATAATGGCCATTATTTCTTGGACACTGAGGCAAGTTTGTGACAGTATAAAAATAACATGGAACTATGTTTATGATCATAGCTTCCCATTACCCAAATCCAACTCCATTCAACTAAGAAAATGCCACTAAGACAATTTACCCTGGGGATTGTCATACAACTTTTTATCTCTTTTGTCACCATTAAATGTGATGTTTTTAACTGGTGAGCTTCATGGCAGAGCCTGTCATTATAGTGAGATAATTTGCTACAGAGAGTGGTGTAGGCAAAGGGAAATGGTAGCTACCTGTTTCCCCAGATCCACAGTAACTTTTTTGAAGTCTTTCTTTCTGCTGAAAAATGCCTGCCTGGCTACAGAGTCGAATAGGAGACTCTGAAGGGACAAGATGCTATTTTAAGTGCGATTTTCAGTCTTATAGAGTTTTCATTTAGTTCTTCATGTAATAGGCACATGTACAAAAGCAATTAAGCTAGAACAAAGCAGAAAATAACCGCAGGCAACTCGCTGCCTTCAGTTACAGTGCTCCCAATCTGGAACACTGTCAGTCACCGGTGGGGCTTGCAGAATTAAACTAGCTGGGAGAAAGAAAAAAAAAAATTTTTTTGGCTGAGTCAGCATCCAAATATAAGAATCCTTCTGAAGGATTGCAAGTTTCTCAGAGGGCTATGCTAGAGGCAAGGAGTAGGTTGATTTTTTAAAGTCCATACAGGAAGAAAGAATTATTGCAAAATGTGTGTGTTTCCTGAGTTGTGGTCTGGAAAACCCATTTCTGGGCCTAGGACATTCGCCTCCCTCTTGAGACCCTGGAATGAATCTTTATTTCATTGTGCTTAACCATGACAGCAATTATGTTCCCAGAATGATATCAGCTAAAGGATGTGTTGGGGTTTTATTTTAGTTAAGTTAGATTGTAATTAACAAGAAGTCACGTATTAAAGGGATATGTGAGAAATGGAGTGGAGGCTAATGGAATTAAAGGGAGGGAAATGTCTGGGCTTTAGGACTTTGCCACTGCCAAGGCCCACTCACTCGCATTCATTCCCTCCATCCATTTCACCCTATCTCCATTCTTCATTCTCTTCTGCTAAACACAGATTTTTAAATATGGCAGAAGATGGCCACCAGCAGCTCCCGATTCATGCCCTTCAATTTCTATAACTCAAAAGGCAACACACTCTGTCCTTCTCCAGTTGGGGAAAAACCCCAGGGAAAGAGGGCTGCATAAATGAAATGAGAGAAGAGTGATCTGGAAGTAGGAGAGGGAGGGCTATGGCCACATAAACCAGAGCAGGATGGAATTTCAAGGAAAAGGCAATGGTCGAAAAAATCAGACACTACAGAGGGATGAAGTAGAGTGTGGTGGAAGCATTCCTGACAAGGTTTGCAACACACAAAAAGTTAATGTCACATTTATCAGCTCACATACTGTGTGGATATATAAACAAGCATATCACAGTGCTTTTCTTGAATATTAGTGTCCTAATGCCGTCACTGGACACATCAATTTGGGCAACTTCCCATAAATTTATGGCTCTTTGTAAAGCTGCTTTTACCTAGTTAAAAAGTATTAATTAACATAAAAACAAGTTTTGATAAAAGACTGCTGAACAACAATGAAGTAAACCCAGAAGGGCAGTGGTGGGCCTAGCCTGGGTATTGTGCTCACAATCCCCACTTGCTTTGTCACTGGGGAAGGAGGACAAGGTACAACAGTTGGCCAGGTTGAGTCACATCATGGCTATTCCTGTGGGGAGGGACGAAATGCTATGAATGACTGACAACCCCACCAAGATTACACAACTAGAGGCAGGGAGAAGCTAATTTCCAAAGAGGAGGAGGGAGAAAGGTACATACTTTTCTGTGTACAACTAGCAAAATGGTTACAGGAGTCCAGCCAAGTGTAAAAGTATCCCCAGTCCTCCAGTAGCACTAATTATTAGTTATTCCTATCAACATATATTTTGTACCTACCACATGTCATATCTGTGTTAGATCTTGGATATAAAAAGATAAATGAGACAAGATCCCAACCTTTCAGAGTTTGAGTTATTGCTAAATAGACATGCAAAAATAAACTGGGTGTTATGGAACAAGAATTGTAGTAGAATTTGAAAAGTAGTATGGGAGAAGGAGAGGGAAAAGGATGCATTCTGTTGGGAAGGAGGGATGAGAGTAAGATTCATAGGAATCAAGGTTCAGAGGAGGGCTTTAAAGGAGGAATAGGAGGTTTCCAAGTAGACAAGACAGATTTCCAGAGATTTCCCAATTTAAATACTCACTTAGCTTAGTTGTACTAGAGAATATTATAGGTTTGTATTACCTAGGACAGCACTTAGGAAATACAGATCTCAGGCTAATTTCAAACATAGGAATTAAAGTTTACAGAAGTCAGGAGATTTGATCAAAGTAATATAGCTAGAGAGTGGCAGGGCTACCATAAGAAGTCAGACTTCTTCATCACCAGCATAGTGCTCTTTTGAATTTTCCCACATAAAATCCTGAGGCTCAAGGGTCAAAGAGAAACAGTGAGCCTTGTCCTGGTTTTTAGTAGGTACTATCTAGAGTCATGAATCTAACAATAACTATTATGTGACCAGGACATTACCAGCTCATTATCCTTGAAGAATGGTGAGTAGCAAGTGTTCACAGTGAATTTTACATTCATGTACAAATTATTGGGAAAAATCTGTTTCAGAAAAACACAACTGGCCACCATAGATAGCCCCTATATATTACATCCAATAATTAATGGACCTTTAATTACATTTTAATAAATTGATGAGGACTGAGTTTTAAGACAGGTTATTTTCTTACTGGAGCTGTGACTCATAAGGAGGGGACAGCCCCCCGGTTTTTATCAGAAAATAAAAAAGTTAAGGGGAGAAGCCCTCTGTTTTACTCACACGGACTGGTAAGGCAGATGTGCATAGCTGACAGATACCCAAGATCTAGAAAAATAATTGCTTGGAAGTCACTGGGCTGAGACAGCTGGAATGGTTAGGTTTTTCCTATGGGCTTCTGAGCTAAAGACTCTTTCAAATTCTTGAGCAGAGGCACGGAAGGCCCTGTGCAAAGCCAGCACAGGAAGGGCTAGTCTGGGTTGGTCTGGTGGGTTAGGTGGGCAAGAGTCATGGTCTAAAAGGCAGTGGGAGCTAGAGAGGGCAGCAGCACAAGCCATTCAGAGTAGAACAGTTGTGGAAGTCACTGTCCCTTTGTACACTGCTTTCTTGGTACAGGCAGCCCTGGTTCCACAGCTATAAATACAATGATTGACAAGAAACTGACAGAGGGCCCTATTTTTGAGAGGAGCAAAGGTATGGCCTTGTGTGTGGGAATGTAGTCTGAGCAGGAGAGTCAGGAATTGCATAGCCGTCATCTTCCAAAATGAAGAGACTATTAGAGAAATACAGACAAGCATTGTGCATTTGTGGATGGCTAGGGCAAAAGAACACATCATCCCCCAATCTCAGTATAATATCCATCACTCAGGAGAAAAGATCAATATCAGCAATTATCAAGGGGGAAAAACTGCCAAAAGGACTGTAAGCCAGCCATGTTAAACATGAAATGAATTACCACTCCCCCCAGTGGGATAAAATTTCTAAATCGTCAACACAATAGAAAATAAACACAAAGTCTACACATTTCCTTGTAGGCTTTCCGCCAGCCTCTTAGAGAGACCAAGCTCACTCAAGAGTCAAGTTCAAGGTTTCTGCCTGCCTCTCCTTCTTGACTGTTTTGACTATACATATATATATACACACACATATGTACACATATATATGCGTATATATATATATGTGTGTGTGTGTATATATATATATGCTACAACTATGTTATTGGTGTACAAGAGGTTGGAGAACTCAGGGCCATTTCCTGTAAGGGACTGGGTTATCCACAACACTTGCTTGGTTATCTTTTATGGTTTAATAGGGAGACTTTCCATAGCATGAAATCTGGCTCTGCCATTTATAGGCTGTGAGACCTTGGGCAAGTTACTTAACCTCTGT
Organism: Piliocolobus tephrosceles; assembly: GCF_002776525.5. Lineage (NCBI taxonomy): Eukaryota > Metazoa > Chordata > Mammalia > Primates > Cercopithecidae > Piliocolobus > Piliocolobus tephrosceles. Next base: position 78,633,359 of record NC_045447.1, on the reverse strand, counting down.
GAAACACAACTCAGGAGTCTTGGAAAACGATAATTGTATGAGACAATATCTATAAATAGATATAGAGCACAGCACTGGAACATGTCATGTTCTTAAAATGGTAGCTATTCAAATTGTTATTATTATTAAATCACTGTGCCTGCCTTTGAACAGCTCACACTCTAATGGGAAAACCAGACATGGGTATGATGCATGCAGATATAACAATATGGGTTGTGGTTACAAGTATGGGTTGTGGTTATTTTCATGTTTAAGATTGCCTTTGTATAGTCTGTTTCCTCTGGTGGTTTCTGTACAGATAGTGACACTATTTGCAGAAATTCTAGGGAAAAATCACAGTCTCTCATCAGGCTAGAAGTATTTTTGATTCTAGAACATTATCAAGATCTTCACCTAATACAAAAAGGCAGAAAAGACCTATGGATGCTAACATCTTCAGGCATCTTGAATCTCAACGTTGGCTGCACTGGGAGAGCTTTTAAAATTCCAGTGCCCATTCAACAAAGATGACAAGACGATTTAATGAAAAGACAATCTTTTCAACAAATGGTTCTGGAACAAGTATCCATATGCAAAACCTCACAAGACACACAAAAATGAACTAAAAGTGGATTATAGATATCAAAATAATAGCTAAAACTATAATACTTCTGGAAGAAAGCATAGGAGAAAGCCTTCATGACCTTGGTTGACCAAAAAGTTTTTAGATATAATAGAAAAGCACAATCCATAAAATGAAAAATAAATATTGTATATGTCACAATTTAAAATGTTTGTATTTTAAAAAAATAAGAAAACGAAAAGTTCAGTCACAGACTGGAGAAAATATTTGTTAGTCATATATCTAATAAAGTACTTGTTAATATATAAAATAACTCTTACATCTCAGTAATAAGAAGACAATTCAATTTTAAAAGGGGTAAAAGATTTGAATAGAAGTTTCACCAAAGAAGATATACAAATGGCTAATATACACTTGAAAAAATATTCAGTGTAATGAGGAATTCAAAGAATATAAAGAATACAAATTAACACTACAATTACATGTAACTACACAGTCATTAGAATGGCCAAAATCAGAAATCCAAACAACACCAAGTGTGGTAACGGTATAGAGAAAATGGAGCCATCAATCATTGCTGGTGGGAATGTAAAATGGGATAAGTCAGTTTTTTAAAATAAGTCAGTCAAAAGCTTACTATACAACCCAGCAATTCTGCTCCTAGAAATATACGCAAGAGAAATTTAAACATATTTCCATACAAAGGCATGTTGTGCTAATGTTCATAGCAGCATTTTTCATAATTGCACCAAACTGGAAACAACTCAGATGCCCACCAACTGCTGAAAAGTCAAACAAAATGTAATATGTTCATACCATGAAATAGTGTTCAACCATAAAAAGGAGCATGCTACAGCATAGATACACCTCAACAATATTATGAGACATGAAAGGAACCAGATACAAAAGACAACATATGTTATGATTTTATTTATGTGAGTGTCCACACAAGAGAAATTGACAGAGATAGAAACCAGATCAGTGACAGTCTGGGTTCACAGGTAGGAGCAGGGATTGACTGCAAACTGGCAAGAGGGAACTTTTTTGGGTGATAGAAATGTTCTAATACTAGATTGTGTGGATGTCTGCACTCCCATGTTCATTGCAGCACTATTCACAATAACCAAAATATGGATGCTGTGGATCTATGTCCATCAACAGATGAACAGGTAAAGAAAATGTGTATGTACACAACAGAATGCTATTCAGTTGCAACAGGAACGAAATCCTGTCATTTGCAGCAATATGGATGGAACTGGAGGTCATTATGTTAAGTGAAATAAGCCAGGCACAAAAGGACAAATACTGTGTGTTTGCACTTATGTGTGGGAGCTAAAATAGTGGCCCTCATGGAGATAGAAAGTTGGTGGTTACCAGAGGCAGCAAACGAAGGGGGGAAGGAAGATAAGAGTGAGGTCAGTTAATGGTTACAAAATGTAATTAGATAGAAGGAATAAGATCTAGTGTTTGATAATACAGTAGATTATTATAGTTAACAATAATGTATTATATATAGTTCAAAATAGCTAGTAGAGAAGAATTAAAATGTTCCCAACATAAAGAAGAGATAAATGTTTGAGGCGATGTGTATCCCAATTACACTAATTACACATGGTGTGCATGTATCAAAATATCAAATGTGCCCCCAAAATATGTGCAACTATTATGTATCAATAAAAAAACACTAGATTGTGGTGATGCCTGCACAATTCTTTAAATATATATATTTTAAATAATATAATTTACCATTATAATGGGTGAATTTTATACTGTGTAAAGCAGACCTCAATAAAGCTGTTTAAGAAATCCTGTTGTCCAGGCTTCCCTCCAGACCCATAACATTGGAATCTTTGGGGCTGGGACCTGGGCATCAGCATCTTGTAAAGCTTCTCCAGCTATTTTAATGGGCAGCCCATGAGAACCAAGGTAGAGGAAAACCTGTGGATTTGAACTGCATCTCCACAACTCACCAGCTGTGTTACTTAGAAGTATTATTTAATCTCTCTGAACATTATTTTCCGTGTCTATAAGAAAAAATAATACCTACCTCATCAGCTTGTTTTGAGGCTAAAAAAAGATGAATGTAGAAGAATGCTAAATAACGTCAAGCTGAACAATTGTCTAGAAACTAGAATAGAGATAACAGTCATATAATGTGTGTTCAAGACCTGAAAGTCAGCCACAGTTTTGTCAAGAGACCCCGAGCACAAGACATTCCTATACCAGACAGCCCTATCAGTCTAAATTCCAGAGTATGTAAGATTACTTTGATCTGTGTCAATTTGGGACAATTTAGAAATCTCCCAAAGAGCACTTCAATGAGACCAGGCTTCCAACAACAACAGACTGAACTATCCAAAAGCTTCCTTTGGATTAAAAATACCTTGATGTCAGCCAGGCATGGTGACAGTACTTTGGGAGGCCGAGGCAGGCAGATCACTTGAGGCCAGGAGTTTGAGACCAGCCTGGCCAACGTGGCAAATCCCTGTCTCTACTAAAAATACAGAAATTAGCCAGGCATGGTGGCGGGTGCCTGTAATCCCAGCTACTCAGGAGGCTGAGGTGAAAGAATCACTTGAACCCAGAAGGTCAAGGTTGCAGTGAGCCAAGATCCTCCCATTGCACTCCAGCCTGGGTGACACAGCAAGATCCCACCTCAAAATAAATAAATAAATAAAATACAAATATTTTTATATTATCAGTAATTTGTGGTTGTTTTGCAGTTGGAGTTAGGGTCAGACAGTAGAGGTTTTTTTTCCTTTTTTTTGAGATGGAGTCTCGCTGGTCACCTGGGCTGGAGAGCAGTGGCAGGATCTCGGCTCACTGCAAGCTCCATCTTCTGGGTTCACACCATTCTCCTGCCTCAGCCTCCCAAGTAGCTGGGACTACAGGCACTCGCCACCATGCCTGGCTAATTTTTTGTATTTTTAGTAGAGACGGGGTTTCACCAGGTTAGCCAGGATGGTCTCGATCTCCTGACCTCATGATCCACCTGCCTTGGCTTCCCAAAGTGCTGGGATTACAGGCGTGAGCCACTGCGCCCAGCCAAGGTTTTAAAACCTCTAAACCCCACCTCTTTCAGCTACTATAAAGATATAAAAAATGTCTTGTACCAATTAGAGTGTGTTCAGCTGAAAGTAGCAGAATACCTGATTTTTAATGTCTTAAGTTGCAATTATTTTAAATTTTAACAGATGATCTGGAAGTAGGCATTCTAAGTTTGCTTTGGAAATTCCATGGTATTATAAAATATCCAGACTCTTTAGAATCTTGAGCTTTGTCAAGGGCAGCATCTCTCCTCATGATCAGAAAACAGCTGCCAGATCTTCAAGAAACTCAATTGTATATGACAACATCTCAAATAGATAGCTGGAGGCAGCTACAAAGAAAGGCTTTTTCTTCACATGCCTCTTTGTTATTAGGAAGGAATGAAAACTTTTCCCCAGAAGTCCCAAGAAGACTTTTCCCTTTATCACCTTAGATGAATTGGGTCAAATACTCACCCTGTTAGCAAGGAGGGAGGAGGAATGGTCATCAGGAAAGCATCCAAAAGCATCTGCCACGTTGCTTATTTTCATACAGTGTTTTGCAGCTATGCATATGCAGCAGTGTTCTTTATTATAGGCAACAGAAAATGTCCCTGTCTAATTTAACCAGAAAATGACTTTATTCACAGATTTTGAGTACTTCAGAGCTGTCAGGATTTCTGAAGAGTGAAACTTGAGGTTAAGCTGCCAGAAACAATGACCAGAACCATGCTTGAAAACTGTTCTAATGAAGAAGCCCCTACTTCTGTCAGTTACCACACACTCCATGGACAGTTTGCACCTTTGCTGTTCTCCTGATGAGAGCTTGATCTTGCTTTCACCATTACCGCCAAGGCTGCCAAAGAGAGAGGGTAAGTGTGCTCCTTGACCCTTGGTTGTTGCATAGCTAGCTTCCAAATCTAAGTGTGCTGTGAGCACATCTGATTGGTGGAGCCTTGGTCATGTGAGTTTTCCCAGCTGCAAAGGAGTCTTGCAAAGGGAGTAGCTGGTATTTTTGGTACTTCTGAAGACTCATAAGGAGAAGAATTCTCATCTTAGGTAGATGTTTAGATACTGAAAAACTAGAGTGAATGACACATTCACTACAATGTTAATTATCTCATTTAATTCTCACAACCTTTTGCAAGTTATCCTCATTTTATGGAAAAGGAAACTGAGGCTCAGAGATACTTTACCATGTCCAAAAATCTAAGCTCTACAGACAAGTAAGCAAAACTAGATGTCCAGGGATGTATATTGTGCATTATTATAGGAAATTAATTGAAGACATGCCAGATATTCATCATTAGGTATTTGTTAAATAAATTATGCTATATTTATACAATGAAACACTGCATAACCTTTTACAAACCTTGAGCTAGATTTATATGTTCTGATAGGAAAATATGTTTAGAATATATTGAGTGAGAAAAACACAAGTTCCAAAATGGTGTAGATAGTACAACTTCAAAACAGTTTCAAGAAACTCCAATTTTAGATAGATACAGATATATTATATATATTGTATATACAGGTATTCCTAGGTTTAGTAAGATTTAACTTAGGATTTTTCAATTTTATGATGGTTCCCATACAACCGTTTTGACTTTCACTTTCGGTACAGTATTCAATAAATTGCATGAGCTATTCAACACTTTAATATACAATAGGCTTTGTTTTAGATGATTTTGCCCAACTATGGGATAATGCAAATGTTCTGAGCACATTTAAGGTAGACTAGGCTAAGCTGTAATGTTTGATAGTTTAGGTGTATTGAATGTATTTTCAACTTATGATATTTTCAACTTATGATGGGCTTATCTGGCTGTAACTCCATTGTAAGTTGAGAACATTTGTATATTTTACACACACACACACATACACACACACACACACACAGAGCCATGTATACCAAACTGTTAACAGTAGTTGTCTCATGTGGATATTAATAAAAATTCTCACTTTTTTCTGTTATATATACTTGCAATTTTTGAATTTTCTGCAGTAAGTGTGTAGTGTTTTGTAAGCAGCAAAACACTCAATAAATCCAATTTTAATTGAACCAAATTAATCATCCATAAAAATAAGGTTCCTGTTGTTTAGAGAATGGAAATGGGGGAGGCGGGCCTGTCCATGTAACTTGAGGGCATTTTTGCCTCTAGGACTTAGATATTGAAATAAAAATTAATGAGTCACTCAAAAATATGGGATCAATGGGAGAGAAAAAAGGCAAGGAGCTTGACTCCCCTTCAGAGGCAGGGCTAGCAGCAACTGGGGCAACAAGGGTCACTTTCTGTTGAAGTTGAGGGAGGATAAAATAATAAGAGAGTTCCAGAGAGTAGGAGAGTCAAGAACAAATGCTTCATCCCAGATTAGGAAAGGATCCAGTAGCCTGAGATATGGATGAGTAGAGAAAGCAAGACCAGTGAAATGGGTCAAAGAGATTAAACCCTGGTTGGAGATTGAGCAAGAAAAGCCTAGGAGGCTGAAACAGGCCAGGCCTGAGGCAGTGCCAGGCTTTGTTCTCAGGCCTAACTGCTAGGATAGGAAGCTGTAAGTTACACTGTGGAATGCTTTGGTGTTTTTTTGTTTGTTTGTTTGTTTGTTTTTAATAGTAAATTTTTCTGACACAGCTTATTGATGAAAACTGTTTTTAGCTATAGGAATCCTATATTCCAATACCACAGAGGGTACAATTAAATATACAAATGCTGAAAGAGAGGCAGTATAGCTTAGTGGAGAAGAGCATGGGCTTTGACTTGGTAACTCAGGTGATATAGACAGAGAAATGACTGTGGATGCCACCAGAGAAGAGTCACTAATCCAATAGTTTGGGTTTTGGCCAGTCACTGTAGGAGAAGTGACTTTAGTATTGATGGGGACATCCCAACCCAGGCTTTACTCTGATTTGTAGATGACCTGGGCTTCAGTTATGGGACTTGTGGTGGTGGGAATCCACATGCTCTAACTTTGAAATTCTCAGCCTTTTGCTATAAAATAACAAAGAAAGAATGGCTACAATGAGCCAGACTCTAGTTGGTGCTGAAAGTCCTGTTGATGTGCCTGAATGGAGAAATTAAAAGTCACCAACACAGCTCATTAGTGAACCTCTGACTCATACTGAACATGGGAGGACAATTAAGGAAGAAGACCCTAGTAGAAGGATCCCCACCAAATTGTCATCTTTCCCTTTTATGTGATGAGGTTTGATGTTGGCAGTTCATCCTTTGCACTCCCTGCTACATGTTTGATGCCTGTCAATGCAGGTATCACAAATAACTGGAGAGGCATTGGAATTACACATGCAGAGGTCTAGAAAGATCATTTGAGCCAATTAAGGAGGAGTGTTTCTTCTGGAACAATCTTTCAACATCCATGTGTATATTTGACTAAATCTTTATGGTTGGTTCCCATGCTGAAGACATTACTTTGGTGCACAGCTTGCAGAACAACCTAGCACATGCCACATGTGTTTTGTTTTGTTTTGTTTTGTTTCTTTGCCATTTTGTTTTGCTTTGCTTTTCAATATCAAAGCAACTCTAAGTCACTAGACATAGCTTCTCCAAAGACTTCAGATCAATGATTTCCAGATGTGCTATTTGTAGTCATTCATAGAGCCAAGATATAAATGTCATCAATCCCCAGAGGCATTGTAGTATAACACTCTAGAATGCAAGTTTAGGAGCCAGATTACGTGGGAGTGAATCTTGTCTCCACCACTGGGGCAAGCTATTTAACTTCTTTGTGTCTCAGTTTTGTCATCTGTAGAATGGTAATAATTATAGTACCTATCTCACACTGGTGTTGTGGGAATAAATTAATTTTCATTTTTTATAAAAGGGTATGTAGAATAGTGCCTGGTATATAAGTGATAAATGATAAGTGTTGTTACTATTCTAGAATCCTGTCAGCCACTCGTGTAGGACTTCAGATGGTGGAAGTGGATGAAGTTATCATGACCCTTGAGCATCCTGGTAGGATACACAGCTTTGTAGTTTTAAAACTGTGATGTACTCAGTGCATGAATAGCTAAATGAGTTCAAGAGACTACTCCATACAGACCAAGCTCAGAAATTGACAGAAGAGTTAATTGTGCCTATGCCAATTTTTTAAATTTATAGTAAGATTAGAACAGGCAAAGGGGCACCAGATATTCATGTTAGCATGTCAGTGTATCCTTCCCTAGTATGCAAACCTACATCGGATGTCAAGTTTCCATTTGAAAATTATTTGGTGAGCATAGTAGTACAGCTGGTATCCTCATGTTACCTGGTTACCACATATGAGAGAGGTAACCAGGAAAAATAAACTTGTTGGGTGCAGACGTTTGAGATTATTTGTCATGGTGGGCAGTGGGGATATGAAGTCAAAATATCTATTTAGAATGTGCAATCTTCAGTGAAGCCTGACCTCCAATCATAAAATGTGTCAGATGACCCTGGAAAGGGACAAAGAACTTGATGTCTGCTAAGGCATGCCAAAGCCTACACAGATGAGAGGACTGCCATCAATCTGGGCTCTACATGGAAGAAGCAATGGGGTTTAAAGTTCTCCTTTCCTTGAAGCTTCCTCAGAAGTCCTCTCTTTTGGTTTTGTTTTGCTTTTCCTTCCCTCCTGCCCTGGTTCATTTTCTGATGCTATAGCAGAATACCATAGAGTGGAACACTTATAAAGAAAAGAGATTTACTTGGCTCACATTTCTTTTTTTCTTTTTTTTTAAATAACCATAATTTAATTAATTTACAAAACACCACTCAATTACTGGTGTTTGTTTGTTTTGTTTTTGTTTTTATTTTTTTATTTTATTATTATTTTTTTATTATACTTTAAGTTCTAGGGTACATGTGCATAACGTGCAGGTTTGTTACATATGTATACATGTGCCATGTTGGTGTGCTGCACCCATCAACTCGTCAGCACCTATCAATTCATCATTTATATCAGGTATAACTCCCCAATGCAATCCCTCCCCCCTCCCCCCTCCCCATGATAGGCCCCATTGTGTGATGTTCCCCTTCCCGAGTCCAAGTGA
>NC_045447.1:78499752-78624339 GCF_002776525.5 Piliocolobus tephrosceles | reverse complement strand
GATGGGGTTGTTTGTTTTTTTCTTGTATATTTGTTTGAGTTCTTTGTAGATTCTGGAAATTAGCCCTTTGTCAGATGAGTAGATTGCAAAACTTTTCTCCCATTCTGTAGGTTGCCTGTTCACTCTGATGGTAGTTTCTTTTGCTGTGCAGAAGCTCTTTAGTTTAATTAGATCCCATTTGTCAATTTTGGCTTTTGCTGCCATTGCTTTTGGTGTTTTAGACATGAAATCCTTGCCCATGCCTATGTCCTGAATGGTACTACCTAGATTTTCTTCTAGGGTTTTTATGGTAATAGGTCTAACATTTAAGTCTCTAATCCATCTTGAATTAATCTTCGTATAAGGAGTAAGGAAAGGATCCAGTTTCAGCTTTCTACTTATGGCTAGCCAATTTTCCCAGCACCATTTATTAAATAGGGAATCCTTTCCCCATTTCTTGTTTTTGTCAGGTTTGTCAAAGATCAGATGGTTGTAGATGTGTGGCATTATTTCTGAGGGCTCCGTTCTGTTCCATTGGTCTATATCTCTGTTTTGGTACCAGTACCATGCTGTTTTGGTTACTGTAGCCTTGTAGTATAGTTTGAAGTCAGGTAGCATGACGCCTCCGGCTTTGTCCTTTTGACTTAGGATTGTCTTGGCAATGCGGGCTCTTTATACACCAGTAACAGGCAAGCAGAGAGCCAAATCAGGAATGAACTTCCATTCACAATTGCTTCAAAGAGAATAAAATACCTAGGAATCCAACTTACAAGGGATGTAAAGGACCTCTTCAAGGAGAACTACAAACCACTGCTCAGTGAAATCAAAGAGGACACAAACAAATGGAAGAACATACCATGCTCATGGATAGGAAGAATCAATATTGTGAAAATGGCCATACTGCCCAAGGTTATTTATAGATTCAATGCCATCCCCATCAAGCTACCAATGAGTTTCTTCACAAAATTGGAAAAAACTGCTTCTTTTTTTCTTTTTTCTTTTTTGAGACGGACTCTTGCTGTGTCACCCAGGCTGGAGTGCAGTGGCACGATCTTGGCTCAAGGCAAACTCTGCCTCCCGGGTTCACGCCATTCTCCTGCCTTAGCCTCCAGAGTAGCTGGGACTACAGGCGCCCGGCTCACCACGCCCGGCTAGTAGAGACGGGGTTTCACCGTGTTAGCCAGAATGGTGTTGATCTCCTGACCTCATAATCCACCTGCCTCGGCCTCCCAAAGTGCTGGGATTACAGGCGGGAGCCACCATGCCTGGCTGGCTCACATTTCTATAGGCTTGGAAATCCAGGACCAAGGGGCCTCACTTGGTGTGAGACGTACTGCTGCATCCTAACATAGAGGATGCCTTATGTGGTGAGGAGGGTGAGAGCAGGTGAGTGCATATGAGACAGAGAAAAAGGGGGTCCAACTCCTGAGATAACGAGCCCATTCCCTTGATAACAACCTTAATCCATTATGAGGACAGAGCCTTCATGACCTAATAACCTCTTAAAGACCCCACCTCTTAATACCATCACAACGGCATTAAATTTCAACATGACTGTTGGAAGGGACACTTAAATCATAGCACCTCTCATCCTTCCCTCTATATTTCCTCTTCCTTCCCTCCGCTCCTGTCTCCTTCCCTTTCTTTTTCTTCTTTTCCAATCCCTTTTTTTAAATTTTCCTTTCTCTTCCCTTTCTAGTTTCCCTTCTCCATTTCTACTTTCCCTTTGCTCCCCTCCCCTCCCCTCCATTCCCTCCCCTCCTCTCCCCTCCTCTTCCCTCCCCTCCCCTCCCCTTCCTTCCCCTCTTCTTCCTTCCCCTCCCCGTCCTTTCCATTCCCTTCTTTCCTATTTGGTTGGTGCAATAAGTGGACTGAATGTCTCCTCTAATCTGGGTAAGTGTCTCTCCTTATCCCTTTCTCAGAAGAACAGATGAAACTAAAGTGGACTCCAAGAGAAAAATCATGGAGCTCACTGTTTATGCCTGCTTCTGGTCTAAATATTTAGCTAGAGGGACAGAAGGAGTCCTTGAGCTCCCATGTGTTTTATTTTCTAAGGGGAAAAAATTATAGAGGATTCATTCACCTGTCAGGCTTTCCAATGTTATATATTTCGCCTGGGAGCTAGGTAAAAATGATGATGAAATAAAAATTGTTTGGAGATTCAATGGTTTAGAGTTTTAGCACACTTTCCTCTTCTATCCTTAATAGCTCTGTGAAGACAAACATCTCTGGAGCTACAATTTCTCCAAAAATGACACTTTTCGGTGGGAAGTTACATATGATAGTGTACTAGTCTGTTCTCATGCTGCTACTAAAGACATACCTGAGACTGGGTAATTTATAAAGGAAAGAGGTTTAATTGGCTCACAGTTCAGCATGGCTGGGGAGGCCTCAGGAAACTTATACTCATGGTGGAAGGGGAAGAAAGCATGTCCTTTTCACATAGTGGCAGGAAGGAGAAGAATTAGAGCCAGGTGAAGGGGGAAGCCCCTTGTGAAATGATCAGATCTCATGAGAACTTACTCACTATCACAAGGATAGCATGGGGAAACTGTCCCCATGACTCATTTGCCATCCACCAGGTCCCTCCCACCACACATGGAGATTATGGGAACTACAATTCAAAATGAAATTTTGGTGGAGACACAGCCATTTTGCCCCTGGCCCTTTGGTGGAGACACATACCATTCTGCCCCTGGCCCTTCTCAAATCTCATGTCCTCACATTTCAAAACCAATCATGCCTTCCCAACAGTTCCCCCAAAGTCTTAATTCATTTCAGCATTAACTCAAAAGTCCAGTCCAAAGTCTCATCTGAGACAAGGCAAGTCCCTTCCACATATGATCCTGTAAAGTCAGAAGCAAGTTAGTTACTTCCTAGATACAATGGCAGTGCAGGCATTGGGTAAATACACCCATTCCAAATGGGAGAATTTGGCCAAAACAAAGGGGCTACAGGCCCCATGCAAGTCCAGAATTCAAAAGGGAAGTCATTAAACCTTAAAGTTCTAAGATAATCTTTGACTTCATGTCTCACATCCAGGTCATGCTAATGCAAGAGGTGGGCTCCCACGAACTTGGACAGCTCCACCCCTGTGGCTTTGCAAGGTATAACTCTCCTCCTGGCTGCTTTCATGGGCTGGCATTGAGTGTCTGTGACTTTTCCAGGTGTGTAGTGCAAGCTGTCTATGGATCTACCATTTTGGGGACTGGAGGATGGTGACCCCCTTCTCACAGCTCCACTAGGCAGTACCCCAGTGGGGACTCCATACAGGCTCTGACCCCACATTTTCTTACTGCAGTGCCCTAACAGATGTTCTCCAGGAGGGATCCACCTCTGCAGCAGACTTCTGCCTTGACATCCAGGCATTTCCATACGTTCTCTGAAATATAGGTGGAGGTTCCCAAACCTCAATTCTTGTCTTCTGTGCATTCGTAGGACCAACACTGCATGAAAGCTGCCAAAGCTGGGTGCTTGCATGCTCTGAAGCAACGTCCTGAAATATACCTTGGCCCCTTCTAGCCATGGCTGGGACACAGTTCTGGCCAAGGACCAAGTGCAGGAAACCATTTTTCCCTCCTAGGCCTCTGGGCCTGTGATGGGAGACTCTGTGAAGGTTTCTGACATGCCCTGGAGACGTTTTCCCTGTTGTCTTTGTGAATAACGTTTGGCTCCTCATTATTTATGCAAATTTCTGCAGCCAGCTTGAAAGTTTGAATTCCTCCCCAGAAAATGGGTTTTACTTTTATATCACATCTTCAGGCTACAAATTTTCCAAATTTTTATGCTCTGCTTCCTCTTGAACCCTTTGCTGCTTAGAAATTTCTTTTCTTTTTTCTTTTTTTTTTTTTTTTTTTTGAGACGGAGTCTGGCTATGTCGCCCAGGCTGGAGTGCAGTGGCTGGATCTCAGCTCACTGCAAGCTCTGCCCCCTGTGTTTACGCCATTCTCCTGCCTCAGCCTCCCGAGTAGCTGGGACCACAGGCGCCGGCCACCTCGCCCGGCTAATTTTTTGTATTTTTAGTAGAGACAGGGTTTCACCGTGTTAGCCAGGATGGTCTCGATCTCCTGACCTCGTGATCCGCCCGTCTCGGCCTCCCAAAGTGCTGGGATTACAGGCTTGAGCCACTGCGCCCGGCCAGAAATTTCTTCCTGCAGATACCATATATCATCTCTTTCAAGGTCAAAGATTCACAGATTTCTAGGGTGGGGGCAAAAGGCCACCAGTCTTTTTGCTAAAGCACAGCAAGAGTCCCCTTTGCTCCATGATATGGTTTGCCTGTGTACACCCCAAATCTCATCTTGAATTCCCATGTGTTGTGGGAGAGACTCAGTGGGAGGTAATTGAATCATAGGGGCAGGTCTTTCTCATGCTGTTCTCCTGATAGTGAATAATTCTCATGAGATCTCATGGTTATATAAGGAAAAGTTTCCCTGCCCAAGGTCTCTCTTTACCTGTTGCCATCCATGTAAGACATGACTTGCTCCTCCTTACCTCCTACCATGATTGTGAAGCCTCCCCAGTCACATGGAACTGTAAATCCATTAAACCTCTTTCCTATATAAATTATTCAGTCTTCGGTATGTCTTCATCAGCAGTGTGAGCACAGACTAATACAGTAAATTGGAACAAGAAGTGGGGCACTGCTGAGAAGATACCTGAAAATGTGGAAGCAACTTTGGAACTGGGTAACAGGCAGAAGTTGGAATAGTTTGGTGGGCTCAGAAGAAGACAGGAAAATGTGGGAAAGTTTGGAACTCCCTAGAAACTTGTTGAATGGGTTTGGCCAAAATGCTGATAATGATATAGACAATTACACCCAGGCTGAGGTGGTCTCAGTTGGAGATGAGGAACTTGTTGGGAACTGAAGCAAGGGTAACTCTTGTTATGTTTTAGCAAAGACACTGGTGGCATTTTACCCCTGTCCTAGAGACTTGTGGAACTTCAAACTTGAGAGAGACGATTTAGAGTATCTGGCAGAAGAAATTTTAAGCAGCAAAGCATTCAAGAGGTGACTTGGGTGCTGTTAAAAGCATTCAATTTTGAAAGGGTAACAGAGCATAAAAGTACAGAAAATTTGCAGCTTGACAATGTGATAGAAAAGAAAATCCTATTTTCTGAGGAGAAATTCAAGCCAGCTGCAGAAATTTGCATAAGTAATGAGTAATGAGTAATTTGCATAAGTAATAAGTAATGAGGAGCTGAATGCTAATCAACAAGACAATGGGGAAAATGTCTCCAGGGCATGTCAGAGGTCTTCACTGCAGGCCCTCCTATCACAGGCACAGAGGCCTAGGAGGAAAATATGGTTACATAGGCTGGGCCCAGGGTCCCCATGCTGTGTTCAGACTGGGGACTTGGTGCCCTGTGACCCAGCTGCTCCAACCATGGCTGAAAGGGGCCAACATAGAGCTTGAGCTGTGGCTTCAGAGGGTGCAAGCCCCAGGCCTTGGCAGCTTCCATGTGGTGTTGAGCCTGCAGGTACACAGAAGTCAAGGATTGGGGTTTGGGAACATCTGCCTAGATTTCAAAGGATGTATGGAAATGCCTGGATGCCCAGGCAGAAGTTTGCTTTAGGGGCAGAATCCTCATGGACAACCTCTGCTAGAGCATTGCAGAAGGTAAATCTGGGGTGGGAGACCTGACACAGAGTCCCTACTGGGGCACTGCCTAGTGGAGCTGTGAGAAGAGGGCCACCATCCTCCAGACTCCAGAATGGTAGATCCACTGACATCTTACACCATGTGCCTGGAAAAGCCACAAGACACTCAACCCCAGCCCATGATAGCAACCAGGAGGGAGGCTATACCCTATAAAGCCACAGGGGTGGAGTTGCATAAGACCATGGGAACCTACCTCTTACATCAGCATTACCTGGACGTGAGACATGGAATCAAAGGATATCATTTTGGAGCTTTACGATTTGACTGCCCCACTAGATATTGGACTTCCATGGGGCCTCTAGCCCCTTTATTTTGGCCATTTTCTCCCATTTGGAATTGCTGTATTTACCCAATGCCTGTACCCCATTGTATCTGGGAAGTAACTAACTTGTTTTTGATGTTACAGGCTCATAGGCAGAAGGGACTTGCCTTATCTCAGATGAGACTTTGCACTGTGGACTTCTGAATTAATGCTGAAATGAGTTAAGATTTTGGGGGACTGTTGGGAAGGCATGATTGGTTTTGAAAAGTGAGGACATGAGATTTGGGAGGGGCCATGGGCAGAATGATATGGTTTGGCTGTGTCCCCACCCAAACCTCATCTTGAATTCCCACATGTGGTAGGAGAGACCCAGTGGGACATAACTGAATCATGGGAACAGGTCTTTCCCGTGCTGCTCTCGTGATCATGAATAAGTCTCATGAGATCTGATGGTTATAGAAGGAGGAGTTTTCCTGCACAAGCTCTCTCTTTGCCTGCTGTCATCCATGTAAGATACGACTTGCTCTTCCTTGCCTTCCACCATCATTGCAAGGCCTCCCCAGCCATGTGGAACTGTAAGTCTATTAAACCTCCTCTTCTATAAATTACCCAGTCTTGGGTATATCTTTGTTAGCATTATGAAAATGAATTAATACACTCCAGTTCCCAAGAAGTTCCTCATGTCTATTTGAGACCACCTCAGCCTGGACTTTATTGTTCATATCCCTATCAGCATTTTGGTCAAAGCCATTGAACAAGTCTCTAGGAAGTTCCAAACCTTCTCTCACATCTTCTTGTCTTCTGAGCCGTCCAAGCCTCTAGGAAGTTCCAAACTGTCTCACATTTTTCTGTGTTGTTCTGAGCCCTCCAAACTCTCCTAACTTCTTCCTGTTACCCAGTTCCAAAGTTTCTTCCACATTTTCAGGTATTTTTACAGCAGCACCCCACCTGGTACCAATTTACTTTATTAGTCTGTTCTCACACTGTTAATAAAGACATACCCAAGACTCGGTAATTAATAAAGGAAAGAGGTTTAATTGACTCACAGTTCAGCATGACTGGGGAGGCCTCAGGAAACTTACAATCATGGCAGAAGGAGAAGCACACACATCCTTCTTCACATGGTGGCAGGAAGAAGGTGATTGAGAGCTGAGTGAAGGGGGAAACCGTCTATAAAACCATCAGATCTTGTGAGTACTCATTCACTATCATGAGAATAGCATGGGGGCAGCCACCCCCATGATTCAATTACCTCTCACCAGGTCCCTCCCACCACACGTGGGGATTATGGGAACTACAATTCAAGATGACATTTGGGTGGGCACATAGCCAAATAATATCAGATAGTTATGTACACCTTTAATTTCTAGATCATTTCTCTACCAACCATCCTTCTTCAACAGGAATAAGGCCACCATGCTACTTCAATTCTTTTTGATTTTTCCATAATCCCAATGTCTCTCCCTCTCTGTCTGTTAATATCTACAGTGGATATTTATTGTTTGTGGGCAAAGAATGATCTAAACACCTATCCTATTTCAGAGAAAACCCAGCAAAGCCCCACAACCCCCAGTAAAAAGACCCCAGCAAATAGTAGCACTCTTCCTGGGCCCTTAGCAGGAAAAGAATTACGCAAAGCTGCAGACAAGACAGGGCTAAGCTGCGATGTCTTTTCTGACTGTTCCTGTGACTGGGCATGCCTGCAGTGCCAATTGCCTAGCTTCTCTGGAATATTGCCTATTTTTTTTATCCTCATTCTCACTCTTCCCAATAATTTTGTGAGCTAAACTAATAGCTTCGCATAAATTCCTTTTTTAATTAATTAATTAATTTGTATGGAAGTTAATTAGAATTGGTTTCTGTGTTTGCAGCCAAGAACTTGAATGATATTCTCATTTTCTCTGTGATTTAAAAGAAATCTGCTCTCTTTCTCTCTGCCTGTGTTTCAGAGTTATTTACACAAACACACAACCTCAATAAGGAATAAGTGAGAAAATCATCACAAAGGGTAGGAAGTGTAGGATAAAACCAGAGCTGGGTTTAATATGTAAAATTCATACCTATTTAATAAATAAAATACATTTCCTTGGCTTTTGTTACAGGTGTGTAACTAATCTGTGTTGAAGCTTTCTAGTAGCCAAAGCAATGATCAGTACACAATTTGTTACACAATTCTGTACCGACAAGAATTAAAATAAACCAGTAGTTCCAGGAAGGCGTAGCTGATGCTGCACCAAATAACTATTTCTTCCATGGGTCCTTCTAAAGAGGGCACAATATGAGAAAGTAAACAACATCCTGAAAAATATCTACACAGCAAATACAATACGGTTTCATAAATCCACAGATGAGTAAGACTAAAGCTAAGTGCAACTCTTTTACCAAGGCAGGATGCAGATCACTTGTATGAAGACTTAATCAATAGCTGCCAGTTATGGAGCGCCATGGTTGTCTGGCCTAATTTTGGACTAAATTGGAAAGAGTAAACCTTCAAGCAGCTCTCATTTAATAAGGTGTGTGTTTCTCAACAAGTCTTTTGAAGGGTACTGAGGTGCATTAAATTTCGGATTATACTCTCTGACAAGTACCTGGTGTGCAGCTATTAGGTTTTTTTTTTTTTCTTAATTGCAAATTCATATGCTTTAACAGCTGACTGAGCTAGGGTTAGGACTGACATTTTTGTAAGATGTTAAGAACCTGAGGAGGCAATCTGCTTGAAGAGAAAACCAACCCAGCAATTATCAGATATGAATCAAGAGAGCACCTATGAACTGAAACAAATACTTTTTCTTAAAAGATAAAATTCGGGTTACTACCGTGTTCATAATGGCATTATCACAAGAGCCAAAATGTAGAAGCAATCCAAGTGTCTGTTGAAAGATAAATGGATAAAAACACTGTGGTGGTATACACACATGGAGAATGAAATATTATTCAGCCTTAAAAAGGAAGGAAATTTTGACACATGCCTCATCACAGATAAACCTTGAAGACATTAAGTGAAATTAGCCAGTCTTCCCACCTGTCCCCTATCCCCACCCCGCAAAAAAAACAAATATTGTGTGATTCCTCTTATATGAGGTTCCTAGAGTAGTCAAATTCACAGAGACAGAAAGTAGAATGGGGGTGACCATGGGCTGGCAGGAGTGGGGAGTGGAGAATTCATGTTTAATGGATACAGAGTTTCAGCTGGGGAAGATAAAATGCTTCTGGATGTGGATGGTGGTGATGGTTGCACAACAATGTGAGTGGACTTAATGCCACTGGCTATGCACTTAAAAATGACTAAAATGGTACATTTTATGTTATGTATGTTTTATCACAATTTATAAAATGAGAAAAGTACATTAGGAACATTCCAAAACAGGATGATTGGCTCCAAAATTTGATGCCATTAATGCTTACCCACAATAATTTTAATTTGAAAACCTTTAAAAGTAGGCATTCCCAAATACCCACCTTGGCCATAAAAAAACCCCAATAAATCTCCCAGGTTTAGAACGTTTAATTTTCAGCAATGCAGTTTCCTGGTGAACCCTCCAAGATAAACTGACTCTAAAGCACACGTTTGGGTAAATGAATGTATTAGCCAGTTGCCTCATGTTGTTCAGAAATGCCAGTTGAGGCCATTGTCTTATTAATCCCTACAATAATCCAGGATGATTCGGGCCCATTTTGCAGATGAGCAAACCAAGACTCAGAAAGATCAAATAGCTTTCTTAAGTTTGCATAGCTAGTGAGCAGAGGATCTTGGATTTGAACCAACCTTCCCCAATACATGTTCCCATAGGCTATAGGAGGGCCTCTCTCCTTTATCTTCTATTGAACCTCATGAATCCTCAAGCAATGAAAACATCACTCTGGTTTCCCTTTGCTGGGTTTTATAGTCTATGTGTAACTAGTACAAAACAACTAGAAAGGCTTTATTTTTAAGTAAAGGCCGCCTGCCCTACCTCTGCCAAAACCTTCACAACTTGTACAGAGGGTGAGTTTAGGGACAGGAAATGTGTGTATCTCCTTTATCACTTCATTTCATTGCATGTTCTCATT
This sequence comes from Piliocolobus tephrosceles, assembly GCF_002776525.5. Lineage (NCBI taxonomy): Eukaryota > Metazoa > Chordata > Mammalia > Primates > Cercopithecidae > Piliocolobus > Piliocolobus tephrosceles. The sequence continues at coordinate 78,614,385 of NC_045447.1, read as the reverse complement.
GGTAAATATTACTGAAAATCTGCCATCAGACTGGCCTGAGAACTGGGGGCTTAAAACAATTAACAGAGAAAATATTTAGTAAACTTGGGTAAGAACATCACCTTTGACTTTCCAGTATCTATCCTCAAGCTTGTGAGCACACAGCCCAAGGGCGGCTCAGTTCAGAAAAGCCCTAAGCAGTCCACCTCCCACAATTCTTAGGGGAAGTGTAACGGGATTAGCCAGTTATACACCCTATCCCTGCTCCTCTCTAGTCCTCGCTAATTGCTCCTAATTATATACTTCAAGAATTCCTTTCTGTCTGGGATGTGTGTTCAGAAAACACATTGTGTTTCGTCTTCTCATGGGCTCATTAGCATTTGCTGAAGGAAGCAGCAGAGCTTGGAGCCCTCTGATCTCCTAGAAAGGCCCGGCCCTCATTTGTTTGCCTCACTGAATTTCCTCTACTCTGTTTGCTTTCTCTGTTTGGACACCTTAACTTCATCAGGAGCTAGGGGCAGCCATCCTGGGGTTGGATAAAAAGTATTTCTTTTCTCTTTGTTCAGGTACCTTGTACTTTGGCAGCCTGAAAGAGTGCTTGCTGAGTGTGCTAAAAGCTCAATTTATGTTGCTTTTTCTTTTTTGCATTGCTTCGGTGCAAGCTGTATTTTATGAAGTTTCAGTGGCATTTTCCAAAGTAGAAAGTAAGCGCTCTCCCTGTATTCTTTATATATGTAATCCGAGCACCTCTGAATTTTTAACACAATGTCTTCTGCCCCATTGGTGCATGCAATATTTATTAACCAACTGCAACTTTCTATTTCACTAACTTTTTGATTGATTTCCTCTTCATGGTCACTAGAGACATAAATAACTATGTGATTCAAGTTTTTTGTGTGTCCATATCTTTTTTCCTAGACATGTCTTTTTGTTTTGGCCCTGCTGCTCTTCCCACAACAATACCATACAGCTCAGTGCTGTTAAGAGTTGCTGGGCTGGATCACATTTGAGGGGAGGGTACTGCCCCCAGGAATGTTTCAGAGACCTTTGAAAAAACAGTATGGTGTGTTGGCAAGAATAATAATGAGCAGAAAGTCAGGAACCCAAGGTGCATGCATCCCCATCAGTATCCTTGGAGAGGTTACTTCCCTTCTCTGCCTCTCAGTTGTGCCAGCTCTAAAATGAAAATATTTTACCAGATCACATCCTGTAATACTTTCCTCATTTTGTCTCATCAACTGTTTGTTGGTTTGGAGCTACAGAAATGGGATGAATTTTGTTTATATACAAATTGAAGAAAACTGGATTTGATCTTCATTTGGCCTTGCTCTCCTCCCGCCACCCCCAACAAATGGTTGCCTGGAACCACCTCCTTCAACTCAGCCAACATTTTTATTGACCACGAATGAAAAGTCCTTTGAGCTCCACCTGGATTTGTGACTTCCCCTCTCCACCCTCCACCTCCTAGACTCTCCTGGCTCTGGATCGCTGCCCTTTCTCTTGTAAGACATATCCTCTGCTTTTCCTCCTGTGGAAATTAGTCTTACTCCTTCTGCAGTGTTAATTTTACCCTATTCAATAGCAAAAATCTTACCGATGTTTTTCTGAAAGATCTTTACAATTCAGAGAGTAGGATATAAAGATGAAACTTAAAGTAAATTCTTATGAGCATCTGATATCAGTCACATGACTCCAGAAATAGACTCTCTTTTTAGAGAAAAGTGGACCTGCCATAATTGCACCACTTGCCTTGGCTCGGAGGTTGCCATTTTGGACAGCAATGTGAGTTTCCTTTCTTCTTTTTTTCTGCCTATGTGAATAAGGAAGTGCCAGAGACCTTCCCACCCCCTCAGTCAACCTAGTACTCCCTGTTCAGGTGCTTCTGCCAACTAATTAACACCTCCTTTGCAAGCTGTAAATTGGACGGCAGATGCGCATAAATGCAGAGCCCAGTGGGGAGTCTCATGCTTTCTATATACATATATTTCACGAAAGGCAGGAAGTGAAATCAAGTAGGCTGATGGGAAATGCATTTTGCCAAAATGGCCACCCCCATATTCTTACATATATTTATGTTATTTTAACACAAAATAAATTTCTCATGTCTTTGGAGGAGAGGCCCATTTTTTGTTGTTTTCAGACATAATCCAATGGGCTCTCAAAACTCTGGAGAAATGAACATCTTTGGGTAGCACTAGGATAGTACTAGAGATGCAGGCACATTTGCATGTTTACCCCGGGTCTATTAAACATTATCCTTCCAACCCTCCAAGGACCAGGGTCTTGATTATTAAATCCCTGCTTCTAGTCTCAATCTGCTCCAACTATCCTTAATTTTACTGCCAGTGTTCTGTCTATAAACAAAATAGCATCAAGCTGCTTACACTTTAAATTTATTTTATGCTTCTTCAGATCGCATAGGATATATTCAAAATAATTTAGTGGGGGTCCATAGCCCCTGAGGCTCCACTTCCTACCTACCTTTCTCTCCTCCCACCCACGCACATCGTTCATACCAGCAAGACTGAATAACTTGACATTCCCTGCACAGGTGATCTTTCACAGCTCTACATTCTAGATCTGATCCTGCCCCATTCTCACTTTAGAAGCTACAATTCTTACTTTCTACAAAGAACTTGAAAATATTTTTTTCTTTAACCTGCAATTCAATTCATTTAATTCAATTTAACAAAGCCTACTGAGTACCTTTTCTGTGCCAAACACTGCTATGCTCAGGAGATATGATGATAAATAAGTCATAAAGTCTCTCTCTCAGGAGTTCACAACATAGTGGAGTAGGGGAGACATCAGTAAATAACTACAATAAATTTCAGCAGGTTCTCCCCGAGGACATGCTTGAAGGCCTGTGGCAGCAAAAAATAACTTATTCTTTAGGAATGGTGGCTGGGATTGGGGAAGGCAAAGGTGCCAGGGAAAGGTTTCAGAGGGGAGATGGACACTGGAATGAGTCTACTGATCTATTTGCTTTAGTTTCATGCTTCCTGGTGTCTGGTAGGCATCTCTGCCTAAAACAGAAGGAAAACAACACAGAGCTGGATGAACCAAGTCACATAGGATGGACCCCGAACGCAGAGCATATTAAGTATCACGAATATTTAAATATATGAAAAAATAATCTCCATATTATGTCAAAAATTGGCCAACTTTACTTTAGTGCTTGTCTTCCTCTCTGAGGGGGCAATGTGGGGGGTTTTTTTGTACATACACACAGCAATAGCTATAGTAAATTGTTCAACATGCCCTGTTGTGTGTGTAAGCAAAAGTGTAGAGATTTGAAACCCATTGATGAAAGAATTTTAGCCAAAATTTCAGAAAATTTTGGACTTCTAAGTAGTATGTGAATGATGGAATAGGTAGGGGACAGCAAGTCTAAATGGGGGTACATTTAAGTCTACTTTCTTCTTACTCAGAAGCAAGTGATGACCTTAACCGCAGTGTCCAAGGGAATCGCCTCTCTGTGGTGTGGTCAGTGTCTCTGTAGTGTAGGCGGGTTGGTTACTACTGTGATGTCCACTTATTGACTCAGGTGCTGGTCTTTTTCTCTACATTTCATCCCCAAAGTATGGTTCCAGATCAGCAGTGTCAGCATGGCCTGGGAGCTTGTTAGAAATGCAGAACCTCAGGTCCCACCCCAGACCTACCGAATTGGAATGTGTGTTTTATTAGGATCCTTCTCTAATTCAATGCACATTAAAGTTTGATAATCACTGTGTTAACCGCATTCAAACTTCACAACGTCCCTATGGGATTCTCAAGTCTTAACCTCAGGTTTCAAGTACACAAGAAATGCCTGATAAAATCTCTTGCAGTGTACATATTCATGTGTGTAAAGCATGATAGTTAAAAGAGGTGCCCCAGATTGTATTCACTGGCATTCCCTCCCCATCACATATGTGTAATGCACACACTTCAAGAAATAAATCAATAAAAAACATTTTCCCCATTAAAACTTCTTCCCTTCTTTTCTGATTCTTCCCCAACATGCACACAAGCACACGCATGTGAGCGCACGCACACACAGATGCACAACTTATTGCCAACTTTTAAATGACAATTATTAAGTCAGCGGCAGGGAAAGGGACATCTGTCAAAGGGGTCTAGGATTTGTCTTGGAGAAATAAAGAAAAATTAAATTACTGTACATGAGTTATACTGAGTAAAAAAGCCTAGTTAGCCCTCACTCTTTTATTGTTACTTCTTTTTTCTTTTAAATGTTACCTGACCAACAGGATGAAATTGCCAGGCTACTGCTTACTACACTGATCAAAGCAGTAGCCGCCAAATACTTCTTCCTTAAGTCCAGTGATACTTGGATTCTAAAATCTATTTAGATAGAAAAGGTAATACAGTATATATAGAATATAAAGAGCCTAACCCATTAGCAGCAAATGTTATTCCTTCTCTGTCTCAAAATCTCTCTCCCTGTCTTTAATTCTTAAAGCACTTTATTTTTCATTCATTCATTCATTCATTCATTTTGAAAGGGAGAACTAAATACTGGGGAACTACTGGGAGAAGGAAGACTATAATCTGTGCTTAGGAAAGTGAAAAGTGCCTGTTCTATAGATACTCGGTAAGTGTTTGTTAAATTTTGAATGAAATAATTAAACAGCAATACCCTGGAAGGTTGCCTAAGCAGTACTGACTCTACCCCAATCAATGACAGTCCTCAGATCAGATTGTCCTTCAAGGAATGTTGACCTCACAAAGGGATTTTCGTTGACCACCAAAAGAACACAGACCTGCAGTGTTCAGGGTAGAGTTAGATTACTGCAGTACAACTTGGACAAAGCCAAAACTTACAGAGCTATTGGAGGAAACTAGAAGCTTCCATAAAGATCTTCAGATAAAGACTGAGATCCTTAAAACTTTATTTAAAAAAAATTCAAAGACAACAGTCAATACCTGAATCAAGAAGTAGACACCACAGTACAAACCAAACGGCATGATGACAAAGATATTGACCACACCGAGAGCAAGTCTGTTTCCTTACTTCCCTGGTGACAGTCATCAGTTGCTTCTTAGTAGGGGGAAAGACTTAACTGTATCTCCTTTTCTTTTGGTTGCCACCTGTGCATACCAATATACGACAAATTGCATAAAATTATTATCATAGGTTGTAGGCTCACTCTTTCTTAAAACATCTGCTTTCTCATTTGTCATAAAGTCCCGAGTCAAAAAACCCTGTCGGGTATTGTGTAGAGAAATTCGGCCTGTGTGAACCCTGTGTGAGTTACACTTCTGAGACCCACAATGTGTCAAGGAGGCATCCAGTCTTTCACCACCTGTAAGTGTCTGTCCTGAAGGAACCTATTTTTGTTTGGCCATGCTACCTGTTAACTAAATATAGACAGTCTTTGAATTGAACTTTTCCCAGATGCAAAATTCCATTTTCGATTAAAATGAGCTAAGGAAAAATACATTGAAAATAACAGAAAGAATTCTGTCATAGGCAAATTTGAGAATAACCCATTGACAATTGTAGGGATAAAAGATACAGAAAATGGAAAGTAAACCACAAAGGCTAAAACACATATACATATTTTATAATGATATAACAGGACCTTGCCCATTATTCAACTTACAGAAAATAAAATCTTACTCATATTTTTGCAGCCTCTTCTGTGTCCCTTGAAGCCTCCATATTCTTCCCATTCTCCCCAAGGTACCCACAAGCCTTTCATGAGTATTATCCCTTTGCTTTCCCTATCCCTTTACCACATTTGTATCCTCAAATGGGATTGTATTAAAAGACAGTCCCCAACTTACAATAGTTCAACTTTGGAATTTTCAACTTCATGATGGTGCTTTCTGCTGTGTATATTAATCGTGAGTACCCATACAATCATTCTGTTTTTCACTTTCAGCACAGCGTTTAATATGTTACATGAATATTTAACACTTTATCATAAAATAGGCCTAGTGTTAGATGACTTTGCTCAACTATAGGCTAATGTAAGTGTTCTCAGCGTGTTTAAGGCAGGCTAGGCTAAGCTAAGATGTTTGGTAGGTTAGGTGTACTAAATGAATTTTTGATTTATATTTTCAGCTTACAATGGATTTGTCAGAGTGTAATCCTATCATAAGCTGAGGAGCATTTCTATATTCATTGTGATTGACTTGGTTTTTCAATAAAGTGTATTCCTGAGGCCAATTTCTATTGTGTGCAATCATAACTCATCCCTTGATGCTACATAATATTCCTTTATATGAATATTTTCCAATGAATGTACAAGTTGAACACTTCTAATATGAAATCCAAAGTTTGAAATGCACCAAACTCCAAAACATTTTGAGCACAATACAATGATACAAGTGGAAAATTCCACACATGACCTCATGTGATTGGCCACAGCCTTTATCCAGGTGCACAAAACACAATTTATTCCACATTCCTAAGGGAATAAAGACTCTCCCTTCCTATTTCAGCTGCAAAATATCTTTTCTGCACATGCCCCGATTCCCCTATGTGAGCACACTCACAAAGGCTAATAAAATGGCACATATACATATGCAGGTGGGACATGCCAATGCTAGGTTCCACATGATGCCCTACATGGGGCCAAGAACTATGTGCATTATTCACTTTTCATTGTTGTTATTGTTTTTGCTTATTTTCTGCTTTCTGTTGTAAAGATGTTGTGGAAAATGTCAAAAATATCTGCAGATATCCCTGTGGGTAACAGTGATAAGAAAAAGAGGAGGTGTTTATGTTTATCTACAGCACAGAAAGTCAAGGTACTGGAGAAAATATGCAGCAGTATAAGCCTGAAACATCTTACAGAAGAGTATGGTTTTGGAATGACCACTATATATGATCTGAAGAAACAGAAGAATAGGCCGGGCGCGGTGGCTCAATCCTGTAATCCCAGCACTTTGGGAGGCCGAGACGGGCGGATCACGAGGTCAGGAGATCAAGACCATCCTGGCTAACACAGTGAAACCCCGTCTCTACTAAAAAATACAAAAAAACTAGCTGGGCGAGGTGGCCGGCGCCTGTAGTCCCAGCTTACTCGGGAGGCTGAGGCAGGAGAATGGCGTGAACCCGGGAGGCGGAGCTTGCAGTGAGCTGAGATCCGGCCACTACACTTCAGCCTGGGCGACAGAGCGAGACTCTGTCTCAAAAAAAAAAAAAAAAAAGAAAAGAAAAGAAAAAGAAACAGAAGAATAAACTGTTGAAGTTCTATGCTGAAAGTGACATATGAAAGTCGGTAAAAAATAGATAAATACTTCATAAAGCTGAAACTGAAGATCTTGGTCATATATTAAAATAATGGATCAGTGTCACAATGAACATATGTCATTTAATAGTATGTTGATTATGAAATAAGCATAGATCTATCACAATGAACTGAAAATTGAAGGGAACTGTGACTATTCAACAGGCTGGTTGCAGAAATTTAAGAAAAGACATAGCATTTAATCTGTAAAGACTTGCGGTGATGAAGCAACTGCTGATCACAAAGTGGACAGATTCATTGATGGATTTGCCAAGATTGTCGTTGATGAAAATGATGCCAGAACAAGTACATAATGTGAATGAAACGTCGCTCTGTTGTTGTAACTGCCCCAGAAAGGCATAGACTATATCTGATGAGACAGCCCCTACATGAATTAATGATACCAAAGATAGAATGATTGTGCTGGGGTGTGCTAATGCAACAGGCACACCTAAGTGTAAACTTGCTATGACAGGCAAAAGCTTGCATCCTCACTGTTTTCAAAGAGTGAATTTCATATCAGTTCATTATTGTATTATGCTAACAAAAACGCATATACCTCCAAGAACATCTTTTCTGTTTGGTTTCACAAACATTTTGTACCATTGGCTCATGTTCACTGCAGGGAAGCCAGACTAGATGACAACTGCAAGCTTTTGTTATTACTGGACAACCATTCTGTTCATCCTTCAGCTGAAATTCTCATCAAAAATAATGTTAATGCCATGTACCTTCACTCAAATATGATTTCATTAATTCAGCCATGTGTCCAGGTTCTCTTAGATCAATGAAGTAAATATAAAAACACTTTCCGCAACAGTATGCTAACAGCAGTGAACAGAGAAACATGGGTGTGAAAGTTTTTCAATAGGAGTTTGACATGAAGGATGCTTTATATGCTGTTGTCAGGGCCTGGAACACAGTGATTAAAGACACAGTTGGACATGCCTGGCACAAGTTCTGGCCTGCAACCATATTCAGTGATGATGATCAAGATGGTAACTTTGAAGGATTTCATATGTCAAGTGAGAAAAAAAAAATGATATATGACTTCCTTGCATATGCAAAAAACAAAATACCTTCAGAGTTCATCAGTAAACTGGGAGAAGGAAATATTGGGGAAGTGTTTAATATCAACAATGAAGCTCCAGTTGTTCATTGACAAATGGTGAAAGAGCTGAAATGGTTCTGAATCAAGGAGACTGTGGTAATAGTGATGATAAGGACTACATTGTCAGCAGAAAAAGTGCCTGTAGATGACATGGTGAAAATGTGTGATGGGGCTTTTGAAGGACTAGGACAGAATGCACTCATAACAAAACAAGAAATCATGTCAGTTTATACAATCTAAGAAAAAACTTCTGAGACAAAGCCTTGTTAATGAGGCAGGTGACTTTGGAGGAAATTGTTTAAAAAGCCATTTGCTGGAATGCCTTGTCATCCCTAGGTATTTATTTCCTGGTCCCTCAACTGCTTCTGATGTTTTTTCTTACCTAAAAAAAAAAAAAAAAAAAAAAAATACAATGTACAATAACCTTTTATTCAAAACACAGCATCATAGGTGGAGACTGAGAGCCTGTCATTGTTGTTAGCATTGTTTAGCAGTTCATACATGTATTCTGGTGATATTTCTAGGCTGCTTAGTTACCCTGAACACATTAGTTTTTCACTGTATTAATGGCATGTCATACCTTTTGCTGTTAAATACTTATGTGCGAAGAAGTATGAAAAATGATCACTTATTGATAGCATATAAATTGAGAGTCAGCCATGATGGAGATGTGAGATATTGACACTATGATTTCTGATGGTCCAATATACACAAACTTTGTAATATGCACAAAATTATTTAAGATAATATATAAAATTACCTTCAGGTTATGTGTATAAGGAGTATGTGAAACATAAATGAATTTTGTGTTTAAATTTGGATCTAATTTTCAAGCTATCTTGTTATATATATGCAAATATTCTAAAATCTGAAAAGAATCTGAAATCTAAAACACATCTGGTTCCAAGCATTTCAGATAAAGAATACTCAACCTGTATCAGTTTTGATGGTGATGATCAGATGGTTTGTTTCTGAGTTTTTTATTATTACAAAAATATTGCTCTGAGTATTCTTTATCTCTTGGCCATATGTGAAAGAGTTTCTCTAGGACATAAAATGAGTAGAATTGCTGGGTAATGTTGTGTGTGCATATTTAATTTTACTAGGCACTGCCAATTGTACCTATTTACACTGCTACCAGCAAAGTATAAGTGTTCTGGTTGCTTCATATTTTCACCAACATGATATTACAGTTGATCCTCTGTATCCATGGGTTCTGCATTTATGGATTCAACCAACCATGGATTCAGAAAAAATAACAATATAGTAATAAAAATAATACAAAGTAAAAACAATATGATACACCAACAAGTTACATAGCATTTACATTGTCTTAGATATTATAAGTAATCTAGAGATGATTTAAAGTATACAGGAGAGGACGGGTGCACTGACTCACATCTGTAATCCCAGCACTTTGGGAGGCCGAGGTGGGTGGATCACCTGAGGTCAGGAGTTCAAAGGCAGCCTGGCCAACATGGTGAAACCCCATCTCCATTGTGGTATTATGCGCCTGTGGTCCCAGGTACTCAGGAGGCTGAGGCAGGAGAATTACTTGAACCTGGGAGGCAGAGGTTGCAGTGAGCTGAGGTAGTGCCACTGCACTCCAGCCTGGGTGACAGAGCAAGACTCCATCTCAAAAACTAAACTAAACTAAAATACAAACATATACAAGAGGATGTGCATAGGTTATAAACACATACTATGCCAGTTTATAGAAGGAACTTGAGCATCCTCAGATTTTGGTATCTGTGTTGGGTCCTGGAACCAGTTTCTTGCAGATACTAAGGGATAACTGTAGTACGTATAAATTTTTTAAATCAATCTAACGTCTGTGAAATGTTATCTCATTTTGATTTAAATTTGCATTTCTTTAAAATACAATGAGGCTGAGCATCTTTTCATCAATGTATTGCCCATTCAAGTTTTCTTTTCTCGTAAGTGCTTATTCAAGACTTTTGCTCATTTTTGGGCAAACAAGAGTTACTTGTTTTAATGATTTATGGTTTTTCATATATTCTGAATACTATCATTTTGTTAGTTTTAATGCTGCAAATAATTTCTTCTTGTTTGCAGTTTGTCTTTTTGCTTTCTTCAGGAGTCTGGAAATATACGTAGTATTAAATTGAATGAAGTCAGATTTATCTTCTTTATGGTTTGTACTATTCCATTTTGTTTAAGAAACTCTTAAATATCTTAATGTCACAAAGCCACTTGCCCTTCACACTTAAATCCAGCTGAGATTTATTTATTTTTAATGTGTGGAGTGAGATAGGGATCCAATTTTAATTATTTCAATGTGTATAACCAATTGTCTCAGCACATTTTATTGAATTCCATTTTTTCCTCCACTGATCTGATTTGTTATAAACATTTTCACATACATGGGGGTCTGTTTCTTGTTTTTTTGTTCAATTCCATTGGTTACTTGCCTGTGATAATGTCACATGTTATAATAATTCTTAATATTTGTGAAGGTCAGTAATCACTATTCCAAACAACTTCTCCTTTCTCTCCTCTTTCTCTTTTTCTCTTTCTTCTTTTCATCTTCCTATTCCTCTTGTTTTTTCTTTCCCTTCTGCCTCAAAGTTATCACTATTTTTTTTTTTGCTGGGTTAAGCCCTCTTCCCTTACATACACATATAAAGACTTGTTGGCATTTTAAAATTCAGATTGTATTAAATATATAGATCAATTTAGTAATAACAGGCAGCTTTATGATTTTGAGTGCTCCAATAAAATTAGTATTTTTCTTCATTAAAATCTTTTCCATATTCAGTTAGATTTATTTTTAGGCCCTTAAAGTTTTTTAAACATATCATTGCAAACAATCTTTTATAAAATTACATTTTCTAACTAATCATGCCAGTTAGTACAAATGCAACAAATTTATTTACATTGATTTTGAATCCAAGAACACTGATAAACTTACTAATTTTAAAAATTTCTATGTATGTTCTTTTAGGTTTTTTAGGAATATTATAATGTCATCTGAAAATAATGAAGTCGATTTATTCTTTTCTAAGCTGAACCCTATGCCTTAAAACAACAACAACAACAGCAATTCAGCATCAGAGGGTAGAGTTAATCATGCTCTTCTGTTCATAGCATGCTACTATCATTGGTCCCACAAAGAAAGCCCTTCTGTTATTTATTGACTTACTTATTCTCTTTATCTTTATCCCATACTCTACTGCTATTTGCCTTTTCCCTATAGATACCATTTAAAATATTTTTAAATATGTACGTATTTTCAATATGTGCATGAATTTTATATTTATGCAAATGATATTGTGCTTTGTAGCTTATTTTCTTTGTTTTCTAATTTTTTTAGTCAGAGCTGTTTTTTAAGGTTTCTCAATATTGCTACATGCATATTTAAATCTTGTAGATTTTCACCTTCATTAAAATTGCCCCTAGTAGACATTGCTGTTGTCACTCATATCTAGTATCCATTTCTTCCAGGATATAGGAGAATTCTATTTTCCTGCCTCTTGAAGTTAAGCATAACCTTGTTAATTTCCTTAGCCAATATTTGTAAGTGAAAGGATGTGTGTCATTTCCAGATGAAAGCATGTAAAAGCCGGAGTGCAATTTCCACACTCTTTCCTCAGTCATGGCAGTTGTGAAAAAAAGTGTTAATGTAAAGGTTTCATAATACTAAAGCAGCCTTGAAATGCCAAGCCAATTTGGCATCATAAAGGTTTATTTTTGTAAAATTCTTCTGTATAAACTCAAAAAGAATTCTATGGATTTTATGTTTGTGTGTTGCATAATTCTTTACATATCTTTGATAAATCTACATATGTTTCTTTGCTTGATCTATAAATTTCAGTTTCTGAAAGTGGTGGGTTAAAATTGGTAACTTACATTACTTCACTTATCTTGGTTTTGTTAGTTGTTACTTGGTATGTTTTGAGTCTGTATAATTAGGTGTGTATATGTTTATAATAAACATGTCTTTTTATTACTTCCCTTTATTTGTATATGAGATCTTTTTTGTTTTTTTAAGACATATTTTTCTTAAATATTCTGATCAAATATTAGGATTGTTACTGCAGCCTTTCTGCGGCTAATATTTTCTTGTTATATATTTCCATCTATTTAAGTCTTTTTGTATCTTTTTGTTTTCAGTGAGCTCCTCTAGTAACTATATTTGAAGCCTCTTTTATTAATCAAATTTGAGAATCTATGTCTTTTAAATGGTGATTTTAATACATTTATATTTATTATTACTATTGTTATGTTAGAACATATTTTTGTCATCTTTCTTAATGTTTTCCAGCCATTATACTTACTTTGGCTTTTTCTCTTTATTCTTCCTCCTTTCCTTTATTACTTTAAAAGTGCTATGCCATTTTGCTGTTATCTTCTTGAATTCAGTGTTGCTGTTGAGAAGTCTGATGTTATTCTGATGTTTATTCTTCTGTGGTTGAGCTGTTCTTTCTAAAGTATTGATAATTGTTCTTGCTTTTGATGTCTTTAAATTTTACTATATTTAGGTGTCAATTTTTTCTAATCTCTTATATTTGACAGTGTATGGGCTATTTTAATCTATGTCATTTGTATTCAATTCTGAGAAATATATCTTCATTTTTTTCTCCAAATATTTATCTTCATTTTTATTTTCCTCTCCTTCTAGAGTTTCTAGCTTCTGGATGTTGGCATCTTGACTTATACTATCCATTTATTTTAGCTTTTCTATTTTCTTTCTTTTATTCTTTTTATCATCTTTTATGAAACCTCAATATGATCTTATATTTTATTAATTCAGTTTTAGCCACATCTATCATACTGTATTCTTTTTTCCAACTATTCTATTTGTTATAGCTAATAATTCCACTTGATTATTTTCATTATTATTTTGGCTCTTGTTTCATATTGGTAATATTTTTTCTCATTTCCTTAAATATCTTAGCAGGCTTTACTGAAAGCTTTGTCCTCTGTTCTAATAGGTCTGCTTTGAATGCTATATGTTGCAGTCTGTGATATTAAACAGGAGTCTGTTTATTTTAGCCTGTGAGCTCATGACCCATTCAGTGGTCATGGACTCTGTCAGGTAGTATGTACTTAAAAAGATCTATTCACGGTCCTCGTCTTTGTCAGTGCTGGAAACTTCAAGAAAGAGAGTGGGCTTAGTTCCAAGGTACAGTGTCACAGAAACAACCATAGCACCACTGCTGACTATTAATATTTCTTTGCCACTCTACCAGGCAACTATCCACAGGGTTTTGACTTTAGACCATTAGGCCAAAACAGTATTTGGAGAAAGTAGTTATCTCCTAAGTCTGTACTAAAAAGTTTTGGGCATATTGAGGTAAAAGTGAACAGATAAATGAAAGTTTAGGGAGGCTAGTCTCTCCCTACCAGTTTTCATTAATTTCTTATCTTTAAAGGACTTTCCTATTACTCTCATACTCCCTAGCATTGGTGGACTGGGTTGTGTCAGCTGATTTCTAAGTGAAAGGGCAGCCAATGTAGGGCCTAAGGCAATTCAAGGGAGAGGCAAGAATGCAACCTGGAATCTTAATTGTCTTCTTACCATCTCTGGTCATCCTTTCTCAGGGCTTTAGTTACCTTCCTCCCACATCGTTCCACACTCCACCTCTCACTCTAGTTTAACACTGACTTCAACATCCTCAGGAGTTTCTCAGTATTCCAGATTTTGTCGCTGTTTCCATAATCCAAATTTTCCTCTCACTTTTATGGTTCCTATGGATTTGATTTTGAAGAGTGAAGCAGCAGCCTGTAGTCATTCACCATGATCACAGGAATAGAAGCCTTAGTTCTTTTTCCTGACCTTACTGTGCTGAACAGAATCTCCAGCACAGTATCAACTGCATTCATAGTGGGTACTCTTCTTGTTCCCACTGTGACAGAGGATGCTAAGACATTGCCCCCAGTTCATTATGAAAACGTTTTCTAAAGTGATTTTGGATTTTCGGAAAGAACTATTAATGATTAGAGGGACAATATTGTCTCTGATTTAACTCAACAACTTGGGAGATCACAGAGATAAACTTCAGAAGGACATCAGATCTTCCCAGAAATCAAGTGCAGAAGTTCAGTGGAATGCTGTTGGACATAGTAAGCACAATGGATGAGAATAAAAAAGGTCAATGAAGAATGTATGTTAAATTCTTGATATGTTAATAAGTAGTTCTTTGTTTAAGGTGGTGCTGAGGTAGTTACATGGTTAAGAAGTGTTTAGTAAAGAGTTTTTTTACTTTATGTTCTGGGGTACATGTAAGGAACGTGCAGGTTTGTTACATATGTGCCATGGTGGTTTGCTGCACCCATTAACCCATCATCTAGGTTTTAAGCCTCGCATGCATTAGGTATTTGTCCTAATGCTCTCCATTCCCATAAAGGATTTTTAAACTGGAAGTTTTAGATAGAAGAAAGTACAGACAAATGGCAATCTGTTGCTCCTACTTTTGATACCCAAAGTATTTTAAGCTCCTCTTTTTAGTGCTCCTCAGAATAATGATTCTTCGGAAAGAATGCAGCTTCTAGAGAGAATACAAGTCACACAGGGTGCTCAGATTAGGCAAAGAGGGTGAGCTGTGGCACTGTGTAGACAGTCTTTTGTGGAAACCCGCAAAAGATGAAGACCCAAGTCTGAATTACTGACAGTCTGAACTCAGAGTAAATGCTGCAGCAAAAATTCATGATAATAAGGGCCCAGAAGCGGGTGTCCATGATGATAGCTCAATCAAGGCAGGTTTTCCTGTTGGCTAAGGTTCACTATTTATTCACTGTTGGTATGTGGCAATCGTGTAACTATTGGGCTCCCTTTGACTGTTAGAATCATGATTCTAGCCCTCATAGTGGCCTAACTCATTAGGCTGCTGTGAACACCTTTTGAATCATATGCCAGGCTCACCTACTTCTTGCCCCCTCAGTCATTGTGGGGATTCTTGTTAACAAATATGCCAAATGTTGGAGGTTATTGATCAGAAGAGGGGTGAGTACCTGAACCAAGATGGATGCCTCAGAACCTCCTCTTTGTGGATTTGAAATCCAGATTGATATGTATCCATATTTATGTCTATGTCTGTATCTACATCTACACCTGCCTATTTATCCATGCATATCGAGAGACTGGCTGACTTACTCCCTTTTCCCTCCTCAGGATGGTGAAGTGTAAACCTGAGAATGTGAGACAGGCATCATTTGTACTTATGTGAATCAGAAAAGAAGAGGAGGCAGGTCTGCAGAGGTAGGAGAATAGAACAACCAGGTCAAAATAAGTAGAGACGAAAGATGAAGAGAGAGGGAGCTGGATTAACGTTTCAGTTCCATTCTGATGTCTCATTGCATTTGTACCCTATGTTTTTCAAGATCTTTCCCTTCTCAACTGAAGCAAACGCAGATTGGTTTTTGTTATTTGTAAACAAAAGAGTTGCTGGCTTTCAGTCTGGTGGTGTAGAATTTCTCTTTCACTCTCTGATAGCTTGGCATTACCCCTCAGTATCCTGCTCTATGCACCAGTCCTGAGGTTGAAGCCCAAGGGAAGTAATACTAAGAGATGAAGCCTGGGCATTGCTCTGTGCAGCTACAGCCTCCTTGAATGGAGCTTCCCCTGCCTGCGTGATCGCTGTGGTTCCCATGCCTCAGGATGGCATGCCCATTGACTTCAAAGCCCTACTGGAACCTCTCTCAAACCACACAGAAAGTATTCTTGTCACAAGTCACTTCCTGGATCCATCTTCTTGGTGAATCATTAATAGCGCCAACTGCCAGGTGGACTAGCCCAGGCTGCAAACTTTTCAATGAACACAGCTGGGTTGAGGAGGAAAATGGCCCAAGAGGAGAATATATCATGGATCCTGGAGAAATTTTTGGAATATGAAGCCAAGGGACATCATAAATGCATGTCAGAGCTGTATAGATCAACTGATTCAACTCCTTGAATTTTAAAAGTGAAGGGGAATCAATATTTATTAATGGCCAGCTTTGTGATAAACACATGAATCCCCCAAGAACTTTGTAATGCAGGTATGATTCCTGTTGAATAGATGAAGAAAATGAGGTTCAGAGTGGTCAAGTAATTTGCTTATGTGGTGGAGACAGAGTGGATTCTGAAGGCTCCTCACTTCAGAGCACAAGCTCTAGTCAGAATTGACTTGGCTTAGTCACCAAATTAGAGCCTGGTCTCTAGATTCCCAGATCAGTACTCACTACATCTTGCCATACTGCCTCTGTCATGATATAGCTTGTATGCCTGGAGCAGCACTAATCCTAGGCCAGCTGGCCAGAACGCAACCAGCATCTTGGTATCTATGGCAAAGGGTAAAATGGATCAAGAGCTCAGGATTTCCCATGGCAGCTTTGCCTCCACTGAGGGTTATGAGTAAGTATGCCTAATAATAGTTCAGCACAGCCAGGGCAAGTTTTAATACAAGCTAAGGTCCTAGAACAGGGAGGGTTAAAGGAAGTAATCACAGAGCAAAAACAAGAACCCAGGCTTCTTTTCCTGGTTGTCTCATTTGCTATCTCTTCCCCTGAATAAGCCACTACCTTAGCATCTCAGTTACTGTACAGTATCAAAGGAGGCACCTGGACTGGATAGCATTTGCTGACTGGGCTCTGAATTTCCTTGGTAGTCAGGGGAGGCTGGGGCACAAATGGGCTGCTTCCACCATGGGCCCTTGGCCTCACACATAAACCCTTTCTGTGGACAGGAATTTGGCCTTTTAAAAATCTAGGCGAAGAGAGTACTGGCTACATGCAGAGGGGAGAGATGATTTGGAGTTGATGAAAGACGCAGCTGTGTGGTTGGGCAATACAGCTATGCCCAACAGTACCCCAAGGAGACTGTTAGCTTAATGTGCCTAGCAGATTTCCAGTAGGGGAAAGGGGGTCATTCCATAAAGCCACTCTTCAGTATAATGGGTCATGCTGTATAGATGGGCAACACAAAGGACTGTGTTGTACAGAAGGTCCCTATATGGGGACATGGTCTACAGATGTTCACTGTTGGCTATAGAGCACAGCCAAATCAGGAAGCACTTGGATTAGAAATAAAAATGCTTTATTTTGTTTTAAAATATATTAGACTACAACAAATGTTTGCATGTTGCACCATTTGCTTTCTGGCAACTGTCAAGGTATTCATTGAGTCCCGATGCGCTAATACTCCTTAATGATTTTTCATGGATTTTAGAATCTGCACTGCACATCTTCTCTCCTGGTATTTGAGGTCTAGTGACTCTAAGGCTGTGAGAATTTTCCCAGGCCTGCCTCTAGTATTTACAGAGCCTGGGGCAAGATTGCAAATGGAGACCAATAAATGCATAGATCTAAATATTTAAAAATTCCAAAGCTAGCTAACAAAACCTGTTAAATAAAAATGTGTTTTCATCTCTTGTCTTAACAAATATACTATCACAGCAACCTGGAAGGCCAGGTTTGATTTAGAATGATCAGAGACTCCTTGAATATCTCAGCTAGAATGTGCTGGCACAAGGAGAGCAGTCCTTAGCCTCCTGCCTGTGACCCAACCCCCTTCTCTTCAAACCCCTGTTCCACCTTCAACCATGAGCATCTCCACATCTAGCTTCATCCACAGTTCCACAAATAGCCACCCCATGGCCACTCCTCAAGCCTCAGGATGCACACACTGGAGACCTGATCCACTGTTGGGGGGACCATCCCAAATCTATTTGAGAAAGAAGTCCATGCTGGCCCCAGAAGTAGCACAGCCCATTTGGACAGGGAGTTCTGGGGTTTCAGATACCTGGAGTGAATCCACAAGGAGAAGAAGAGTGGGTTTTTGGTGGTGACATCACTTCGGCCACATGGACTTCCCACTGTGTGGGGTCAGGCATGGCTGGAGAACGGTCAGAGTGGAGCCCTTTGAAATACGGGGCCCAGTACAAGAGGTCCTCTTGATGCTTCTAAAAGTGGTACCACCTTTTTTATGGCCCCAGGAAGGTACCAAAGAGACATCTGTGTGAACCATAGGTTGCACTGAGTTTAAGATAAAGACAGACTCTTTAGACAATATCATTGGAGGATTTTACAACTTGGGTGCATGCTGAGCTAGTGCATTTCCTTCGTGCCTCTGTACACTAATCTCAGAACTATGGTCCTTGCTATGGTCTTTTCACAATTATTCCACACAGGGTGCAGTATCAGTGCTTTTTAAAAGATGCCAGTGACCCTTTAGTGAGTACTTAACATACACCTGGAACTGTGCCACATCATCTGTGCCTTTATCTCATTGCGTATGAGATGAGATGCCTGCTGCAAGATGAAGAAATGGGCTCAGAGCAGTGGAGTTTAGGGACTTGCTTTGGGGACTCCAAAGTACAAAGTAGAGAACAAGGTCTGCCTGATGCTGAAGCTTGTGCCCTTTCTTGGTGCCTCCTGGGAGAAAAGAAAAAGCAACAGGTCACCACCCTTCACTAAAACACACAAACACACAGACCACTATTCTCCAAGGAGGAATAGTACTCTAGATTTGAGAAAGAACAGTCTTGAGAGGTTTTGAAATCCCAGTGACTCTGTGTGTGTGTGTGTGTGTGTGTGTGTGTGTGTGTGTGTGAGTGATAAAGCCAACAGGAGAAGAGCCGAGGCAGAAATCCATTTTCAAAAGTGTATGTGCCCAATTCATGCTTTATTACAAACTGGGAAGTATAATGATAGGGGACCTATGGTTTCTCCCAATGTCTTGTGCAGACACAGAGCTCTGCTGCTCAGATCTCCAGCTACATGGATTGTGGTTCATTGATGGTGTTAATTCTTTCAGGGTCCACCTCAGCTTTCTAGCTCACAGGAAGGACCCTACTCAATGAATGAGCAAGACAGTGATAGCAAAGACACACTCCTCTCAGGGTGGGCTTCTGCAGGGAGTGGTATGACAGCCTAGCTGTTTCTATCCAGCATAGAACTCTTCTACTGTGTGACAGTAATGTTTGCTCTACAGCATCCCAGTGGGCTGGCCTCTGTTTGGATGGCATCACAGTCTGATGGCGCCCTCTGCCTAATCCAGCTTCTGCTCTGTTCTTTTCAGCGGTGTAAGTCTCCAATGAACCTTTTACACTCCCAACTCTGTCTCAGCATCTGCTTCCTGGCTAACCCAACTTTCTGCAGAGTCTTGTACTTCACAGACAACCAAAATAAAACACTAATGCCAATCCACTAGAATATAATATGTATGGGTTTTTTTCTGAATAGTCTCCAGCACCTAGAATGGTTGCTGACACATAGTGTTGGGTATGGAGCTCACTAAACAATTGTCAAATGAATGAATGAAATCCAAACAAATCTTGGCGTTTGCTCATGTTTGGATCAGCTGAGTCTAAGTAGTTCTTCTTCCAGCACCCTCTATTTCACTACCACCTTCTCCCGTCACACCAACATCCAGTCCCCTTTTTATCCTCTTTCCTTTCTTTCCCTTCCTCAATTCCTGAGAATTTATATCAGGCACAGTGCTACGTGATCAGAACACCTTCTGCAGTTCTTCCAAACCACCATCTCATCTCCTTTTCAGCTTCTCCTTTTTCTTTTTCTCAGGAAGCGAGGGGCCATTTACAGCCACCATTTCCACCAATCAGGAGCAAATACTGACTCATCCTCTACTCCTATCCTTTTCAGAGTAGGAGATGGGCTCTACTCTCATCCTCCTGGGAGTAGGGGATGTTCCCAAAGAGCATCCTAAGTAATTCCAAAGACCACTGCTGGCCTAACAAGGTGCTTTTTAAACCTTTAAAATTGTCTGCTAGGTATCAGGCATCCTATTAGGTACTCTGTCCACATTCTCTTTTTAAAAAATTGCGGTAAAATAAACATACCATAACATTTACCATTTTAACCATTTTAAATAGTACAATTCAGTGCTTCTACGTATATTCATAATTTTGTGCACACATAACTGCTATCCATATCCAGAACTTTTTCATCTTCTCACACACTGTGTTTATTTTCAATAACAACTTTCCATTCCTCTTTCCCCACAGCCCCTGCTAATCACTGTTCTTCTTTCTGTCTCTATGTACTTGACTATCCTAGTTACCTCATATAAGAGGAATCATGCTCTGTCCTTTTGAATATCTCTTTTGTGTCTGACTTATTTCAGCACAATATCTTTGAGGTTTATCCATGTGTTAGCATGTGTCAGAATTTCCTTCTTTTTAAAGGCTGAATACTATTCCATTGTATGTATATATCATATTTTGTTTATGCACTCATCTGTTCCTGGGCATTTAGGTTATTTCCACTTTTTGGATATTGTGAATAATGCTCCTATGAACACTGGTATACTTGTATCTGAGTCCTTCCTTTCAATTCTTTAGAATTAAGAGTAGAATTGCTGAATCATATGGTAATTATGTTTAACTATTTTTAGGAATTGCTCAACTCTTTCCATGTTACCAACAAGGTGCTTTTTGGAAATAGGGCTCCCTGGTCAACACACAGCATTCCCTCTTGGAGAGTTACAATGCACATTGGCACAGTAAAGGATATGAGAGGTCCTGAAGCAAAGACACCTATGTAACTTTAACCAGCCATTTCCCAAATTAATGTGATTGTGAAACCCTTTGTGCAGAGTAACTGGTAATATACAAGTTCCTGCTGGTTTGGGAAACAATGCTTTAAGCTCAGCAGGCCTACATAGGAAGGACTGTGACCTAGGGCCAGTGGGTCATGGAAGTATTACTCAGAGGAGACAGAGATGGGATTACCTCCAACCCTCCAACTAGCCTGCTGGGTGGCTTTCCATCTCTTGGCAGCTCTGCACATGCTGTGTTCTCTACCTGTTCTACTTTTCCTCTGCTTCTTTGCTTCTTGAAGTTCTACTTACGTTTCAGGACAAGCTCAGGCATTCTTGCTCCCCTTCCTTCAGGGAACTCTGACCCTGCTCTCCTATCTCCCCAGACAAGAATTAGGAGCTCCTTTTCTACTGAACCCTTATTATACAGTGTGGCCCTGTTAAATTGCCTGCTTATTCCACTGTATCAAAGGTGGTCAGCCTCAGTTTGCAACTTTAGTTCATATAAATAATCACCTGGAGAGTTTATTAAAAATGCAGATGACTCTATTTCACTGAAATTCCAACTCAGTATCTTTGTGGTGTGCATTCAGTAGCAGCTCCAGAATGTGCATTTTTAACAAGCCTCAGGCAATATTCTCAGGTGGATGATTCTTGTGATCCCCTTTAGCTCTATGAGGATAAGAGCCAATTCTCCCCTGTTTATTTGACACATAGTAGGCATGAAACAATGGTGAATGAGTGAGCAAAGGAACAAATGAATGATGAGTGAATGAATGAAATAATCTGTTTCCTCCTCTGAAAAATGATGAGCTTAGACCAGATTTCCTCTAAGCTTTTCTTGGCTTAAACTTCATGTGATTTAGGTTATTTTTACCAAAAATTCTACACTCTTGGCAGCTTTAATAACAGAACCATATACAATACACAAACTCAAGCACATGAAACAACCAGGGAGACGTGCTGAAGAGGATTTAGTCTAAGCTAATAGCCAATCAATGACCCAGGACTCATGAATAACCATTATTTTTGAAACTAGTAATGTCATCGCAGGCTAGAGACACAAAGAGGGGCATACACTCACGCCATGTGAATTCAGTCTCATTCTCTCCTATAAGCATGAGTAGCCAATGGGCACGCCATCAGGGATGAAAATCCCTAGGTTTGGGAATTAGAGAGCTATGCATTATGGGAAACCAGGGTCCAGGGAGCGGTTTAGGGTGTTTAGCTGCCTTCCTGTGGCATGGAGGGGACAGACTGTTAGCGCCGTCAGGGCCCCCTGACTCTTCTATAGTCACTTGTCAGTGGCGTCATTGAATATAAAACCCTTGACTCTCTTCCGTGAGAACCCTGCAGGTTTTGAGAGGCAGCTTCAGCTTCTCACAAGAGCTGTGGCCCAAGAAAAATGAAGTCTCCCATTACTTATAACCTCTCAGCATTTCAGAGGAAAAAGGTTGGCGGTGGCTGCCAAGATCCAGCAAATATTTGGTTAGCTTGGAAAGAATGGGTGCTCATTTTCCAATTCTCACAGATTTCTCTATGCCCAGTTCTTTTTATTAAAAACTTTAAATCCAGAGATAAAGTCGAATGGCACTGCAGGCTCTAAGCATTCATCTGTATCCCAGGGAGCAGAACCCAGGATCTAAACAAAGAAAAGTTTAATCAATAGAATTCATGAATTCCCTCTAGGAATAGGACCCGACGTAGCAGAAGAATAAGCAGAGCGGCTCCTATCCATGATTTTCTATTAGTGGATATTTCTGGGAAGGACTTTGGAGAATACCCTTTCAATTGACCAGGGTCAGCAAACTATGGCCCATGAGCCAAATCCTGCCTGCTGCCTTTTTAGTTGAGTTTTGTATTTTTGTACAGCCTGTTGAGAATTTTTTTTCACTTTTGTATATAGTTGAAAAAAATCAAAAGAATATTTCACAAATATCTGAAAATTAGATGAAATTCAAATTTGTGTTTATAAATAAAGTTTTATTGGAACACAGCCACATCCATTTGTTTGCATAATATATACGGCTGTTCTTGAACTACAGAGGCAGAGTTGAGTAGCTCAGACACGAGACCACATAGCCCTCAAAGCCTAAAATGTGTATTATCTGGCCCTTTGTAGAAAAAGTTTGCAGAGCCCGCGAATAGGAAATGTAAGAGTTGCCTCTCACTATTATTTGAACTAAAAACTGTAAGATATATATGCACAGTTAACTAATCATAAATCAAACACTTGTATAAACTAACACTTGAGTCAAGAAATAGAACATTGTCCATCAATCAGCACCCAGAAGTCTTCCATGTGTTCTTTCTCCTCCACTAGAGCTATGAGCCTTTGTGACATTTTCCTTGCTGTTCTTTGTACTTCTGCCACCTAAACTATGTGAGTTTTGCCTGTTTTCAAACTGTATATAAACAGAATAACACTGTATATTTGCCTTTGCATCTGTTTCTTTCTCTCAAATTTGTGAGACTCAACTCTGAGTTGTGTGTGGCTATCGTCCTGGCATTTCCTCTGTTGTCACTTCCATGGCATTTCACTATGTTACTTAGGCAAGTTTCGTTTGTTCATTTTACTGTTAGTGGACAGTTGGATCATTTCTTGTTTGGGGCTATGGTGAATAACACTGCCATAAACATCTCATACTTGAGCCATCATTGATTTAAGAGTCTTTCAAAAGTAGTGGAATTGCTGGGCTGTAGGCTACACAGACTTTCAACTCTACCACTTAATGCCAAATTTTCTTGGAAGAGGCTGAACAAAATCACATTCCCACCAGCCACCTCCTTTTAGGAAGCTGAGGAGCTCTTTGTATGTTATCAGCACTATTTCTACCTCCACAACCCTGGACCTAATGGTGCCTGCTCTCTGACCTCCAGGGACCAGATAAGGTTCATGGGACCTTCGTCCCTTCCACTTTGTATCTTCTCTTAAAATAATTCTCAAGTCTTAAAAGAAAAGTAGCAAGGAAACAGTCACCTTTCTAAGATTGGTCCTTGAAATGTGATCTCTTCTGGATTCACATGCTTGGCTAGCAGGTAAACCAGGTGTGAGAAAATTCTGACACCATCCCCCCACAGATGGGAGCTGAGAAAGAAAGCTCATCACAGTCAATGGGGCAGGTGATATTATAAAGCATGCACAGTGGACAGGATGAGGAAACCAAGGAAATGGTACCTGCCCCTTTCTCCAGGGAACAGATTATATGATCAGGGTATCAGATCATGGGAAGCTGATGCTTGTGTCTTTCTCTGAACGGTTTTGGGAAAACAGGGCTGAAAAGATCCCCTCCTCCAAATGTCAGTTTGCTGAAACCCCAGCACTGGGAGTACCAAGCACTAGAGGCATTTCTGAAGCATGATGTAGCGCTACTTTGAAAAGGCACAAATAAACCCCAAATCCTAGCACACATTTATCCAGTTTGTGAAGCGAATTAATAGAATAACCAATAAAACATGTATAAAAGCTTTAATTAAATCTGATGAAATAAAACTTCATGTTTTATTTATGGACACTCCCAACATGTAAAGGATTCAGGGAGACATTCATTTTTACTGCCATTTCGTCCTCATATCTATAATTAAATCCAGGCTGCAGCTCTGGCCCAAAGCAATGCGGCATTTTAAAGCTGGACTTGAACATTCCCTCCCCCATCATCTGCCTTTAATTTTAATTACCATTCCCAGTATGTAGGAGGCTGATCGTAAAACAAAACAAAATAATCAAACAAACAAACAAACAAACAAACAATGATGGTTGCCATTGTGTTTTAAAGCGACAGGCTGAAGGAGGATTTTAGGCAGGAGGGCGTCTCCTCTATTTCCAGTTTTATTCTGTACCAAGTGCACAATCCCTTCATTTTACTTTTGACATAAAAAAAGGACTTCATGAACAAGACAAAATAACTTATGATTATATGAAACATAACTGTGACAAATCACAAAACTATACATATTAATAGAAAAAAGTGTACCTAATTCTTTAAAAGATTTATGACAATAAGCACCAGATGTGCCTCTAGAGTAAAATCGGCCCCATATCCAGTATGATATATGCAGTTCATTTCTCTACGTGAGTGTATATAACTATGTACAAGAGTCTGTGTGATTTATGGAAAACAGATTTCCACTTTTTTCCCCCAAAGTGCTTTATGTCAGCAACATTACACAGGATACTTTGCTGTCTGTACAAAATAAATTTCTTCTTTTTTACACTCACTATTTCTCCAATGAGTGTTTTTTTGTTTTTTTTTGCTTCATCTGTTGCAAAAAAAAAAAAAAAAAAAGTTACCGCAGAAATTCCATACCACTAACAAAAAGTGCTATTTAAAAATGCTTCTATAAAATGACATAGCCAAGAGAGTCAAATAAAATACCAAATAATTAAACTGAACATATAGTCACTATTCCCAATACTTCAAGGCAACCGGAAAGTCAGGGTTCTCGGATGAGGGAGTTGAATTTATCCTTGCTCAAAATTGGTTTTAGGGTGCTACTGTGCTTGATGGCTGGTAATTTAGAAACAACTGAACAAAGCCAACACTCTGTTATCAGTGGTAACTCTGCTGTGGTCTAATAAAGACCTTTTTTTTTTCCTACTTTATTATCGCTTATGTAATTTGAGGGAGACGTGGGTAATGGGAGATACCCCACAGGACCGGTAAATAGTTAAATAATATTTAATAGCTGATCAGAGGCTAAATTATAACTGACACTTTGATGCAGATTCATAAGGGAATTAAGACAATGCAGCCAGTGAAATATCTCTAGGCAGACTGATATTTTTAAATGCAATAGGATAATTGTCTTTGTGCTGTATGTTTTCACAAGCCTTAGTTTTTTGTTTTGTTTCTGTTTTTAAGGGGAATGACAATTTCTGTTTGGATGTTTATGAAAATGGTTGCATATCAAGACTTAAAAAACCAGGACATGAAAGGGAATGATTTTTTCGAAGCTTCCACTTGTACTACTGCAAAAATACTGATGAAAGTATATATAAATCTTCTGCAGTGTGAAAGTAAGCAAGGGACAAATTTTAAGGTCAGGAAAGACTCTAGAATCTAAGCATAGTGTGTAGCCTGGAAGGCATCTGAACGTGTCCTATCCTGAGGCCACAATCTCAAGCCTGCAGCTATCAGGAAAGACCCACGGTGCAGGAAGCAGGGCTGCACTGGGTCCTGCTGCCTGCATACTCTCTCTGAGATGCAAATGTCCCTCAGGGGCTCCACAATGATTTCCTGCTGAGGAAGGAGGGCTGCAGGTGCCTCTACTGCTTAGGCCCTCTATAGAGTCCCTCTAGCCCCCGTGAGGAAAGAAAGGGGCAGGGTTACTGTGAGAGGCCACAGGAAGACTGCAGCCTGGTTCACAAGCAGCTCCTCTTAAAGAGGGAGGTGGTGTCCATGGTTTCTAAAGTTCAGATTCTGTTTTGTCCTCCTTCCCCCTTTCTACTTTAAATTACATAAAGCCAAAAGGCAGGGCTGACAATGTCAACTGCAATAACAACCTTGCCTTTTCATCTTTTTTCTCATTGTACAAATGAAATGAAATGTATTTTGAGTTCCTTGTAAAGGCTTCCCTATTTAAGTATGAATAGACAGTCTCTCTGAAGATAGCAGAGTTTTTCTTTCTTTCCAGAGTATGACAAAGGACGCACGAGGGATGCTACCAGCTGTGAGCATGCATACGTTAGGCCACTTGCTTAGGCCAAGTGACACGACCCACAAAGCTGCAAGAAGGGTGGTACTTTACAAGCAGCCTTGGAGTTCACTTGTAAAGGAAGCCTGATGCGCATCTTTTGTAAAGCAGAGCAGGTTTTTGCAAAGTGGTGAACTCACCTCTTCTGCAGACTTTGACGTCTACATGAAAGCTTTTCTTAGAATATAGTTCGCTACTCAGAGAAACTAGATTGATCAAGTGCACTGTGAAAACGAAACTCATACTTGGTTCCTCATTCACCTCATTCTACTACATGCTGGAATGAACTCTGGAATCAGGGAGAATACTTCCGATTGTGGGACTGTGGAGGGAGACTGGAAGGACCTGTCAATATACGAACTGTCACAGAATCCCATCTAACATCAAGCTGTTTTAGCTGTCTTGTTGAAGATTGTAAAGATCTCAGTTTGACAAATGGCATTGTTTCACTTTTGTTCAGAAAAACATTTTTAAAAAGTGAGAAAAAATACTTGAAATATGATTGTACCAGAATGTTAGAACTTACTGTATCTTTGGGACTGGCCAATTTTTATAGCTGATGCCCTAGGACTTGGGATCTCCAAGAGGTGTCACAGAAAAAAAAAAAAATGACTTCCTATTTAGGCTTGATATTTTCGATCAAATGCTCTGGGAAAATTCCAGGCCTTCAAACCTGGAACTCAGAAAAAGAATTGCTTCTTTCTGTAGACTTTTCGAGAACTATCACCTCTTCCTTCCCAAGATGATCAGACAATGGCGGCTGGCGGGGGGGGGGGGGGGGTACCTGAATGACAGTCAGGAAGAGGGTAAGAGGGATGCAAAAGGAGGGTGGAGAGAAGTATAGGGAAGAGACAGACAGATGAGTGGATATCCTGAAAAACGTTAGTAAAATCTGTGCACTGGAAGTCAAGCATCACTAGGTTTGGTTTTCCAAGGGAAGCCGGCACACGACTCAGTCTGTCCCGGTTCTCACATCTGGCACTTCTCTGGGCACAGCACCAGAGTGGAGGCAATGGGTAAACCAGTCAAACAGTGTTTTTCTTTGAACAAAGTCTTTGAGGTGGAGTCACTAAACAGTCAACCCAGGAAGGTTCCAGCTACAGGACTGTTGGTACAGGAGGTGCCCACTCCATTTCCCTCAGGTAGCCTTTGCTAACTGCAAAACTAACATGCCAGAGGTGGGGCCAGGCGGAACCACAGCAGTGCAAAATGTCTATAGCTGGGGTGATTACAATAATAACGATTTCCATCCAAAGAACAGACATTTACACATTTTTTTTCATTTTAAAGTACGTATAAATAACAACTCTTTAAAATGCAAAAACAAAGATAGGCTGCTGGCGTATAAAACCTTACTTTGCTATTGAAGAAACACCGAGAAGCAACTGGTTAGCATGCGGCTAAGAGAAAAGGGAAACCCAGGGAGTTTCTAAGAGTTGAGACCACACTATGCTTTGGACATGGATTTCCCTTGTTGTGCCTGGCTTTGCATCAGGAGCAGTGAGGGCGAGGATTAGGTGAGGCAGGTCACTATGCCTCTGGTAATTGAGGTCTTTTTCCCTGTTTGGAGTTTTCAGACAGGGTCATCCCCATACTACATGTTCACATGCACATCATTTCATTGGTGTCCTTTAAGTGTTGACAGCCAGGAAGTAACAGGTATCCAGTAGAGTGAGGCTCTGAATTCCCTTTGAAAAGATAGTCCTGCTGGTCACCTAGTCCAGGAAACCCAGAGAGAAAAAGGAGCAACTGCAATGATTCCTGCAAAGCTAACTCTGCCATTCAGTCCTGCCTTCCGAAAGAACATCAGTAACTCTGCAGGTCCCGCTGATTGGGCTGACATCCTTCCTCATGCAGTCTGTGAGAATACGGAAACAAAAGGTGCCAAGCAACATCAAGGTCCTTTGTGTGCAGGAGTGGCCAAGAGAGCTTTTAGCCTTCGGTGTAGACAGAGGAGAGCTGGCTGGGACAGCGGTCCACAGCGCTGATCTGCAAGAAGGTGGCGTCTTCAGCCCCACTGCGGAGAGACTCCCCAAAAAGGCTCGAGGAACTCGAAGGTAAATCATACACTGGAAGAGAAAGAACACAGTAAGTCAGCAACTCCTGCCCCATGCCACACCCACTGGAAGTGCATTCCAGTAATGCAGCTCAGCAAATGAGGACTGGGAGCTAAGGAGGCAACCATGCCACCCTGGGCCCTAGAGCGAGTCTCTGTTTTCCACAACCTTAGTGAGGAAGGAGGCCGACTTGCAGGCAGCTGGCTAAAATATGACCGCACAAAAGACAGGCTGAGAGGAAGTAAAAGAAAAGTGTTCCAGGGAAGGCTGGGGGTGGCCTCAAAAAAGAGGTGGTGTTAAAGTTGAGTCATAAAGAGAATGGAATTCTCACAGATGAAGAAATATGGAAAGAACATTTCAGAAGGAGGAAACAAACAGCAAAGACAGAGAGGGAGAGGCATGTGGGGTCAAGGGTGCTGGCAAAGCTCAGGTGAAGAGTATGTAGGGAAAAATGTGTGTGGGCAGGTGTGGAAAGCTAGATCAGGCCTAACTCATGGGGGCTTTGAATGCCATGCTGGAGAATCGAATTTATTCTCTAGGCAATTGGAAACTATTTAATATATTTGAGCAGAAAAGAGGCATATTTTATCCTTCATTTTGGGGAGGCAATGTTCATAGTAGTATGGAAGGAAGAACGGTAAAGATAAGGAATCAGGTCAGGGAGACTTACTGGAAGGTTATGGCCATAGTCTGGGAGAGACATGATGGCTCCTGCACCAGGGCGGTGGAAGAAGAGGGGCTGAAGGAGGGCTGAAGAGGAAGGTGAAGATAAGAGACATTTCAGGGGTCATTCAACAGGATTTGATGCGGTCACGTGCTTGGTCAAGTCCAGCCCAGGTCAGTCACAGGCAGCCCACCTGGTCTCTCCTGTCAGTTGACAGGATTTTCTAAGTCACAGACAACCAACACACCTGTAATGCCCGAGTGAGTCGAGAAGGCTCTGTGGAAAACATCAAAACCGGCCTGGCCCATGGATGTAGGGACCAGGCAGTCCTCAAAGGAAGGCACCACACTGCAGGAGCTGACAGGCGGCACAGTTCTCTGGGAATCGGGATAATGTGGGGGGCAGAACGTCTGCAACTGCCCATAAAATCCTGAAATACAAGCATGGCATTGAGCTCCTTTGGGCACAAGTTCCACAGATCATTCCAACCCAGCTAGAACCTCACTCAGCCTGGCTTCATATGACAAATGCCTTTAACTCTTAAGGCCACCTGTAAAATCTTCCAAGCAAACATTTGGAATGCACTGTTGGGCTGAAGCTCTTCTACCTTAGAGGGATTTCCAAACTTGTTAGTTTGTAACATTTTTATTATGTGCTTTAGTATCTGAAGTGGGAAGCCTTCTTACCTTCCCTAGACTCTCTGAAGAGTCCTGGACATTGAAGGCCTGATCTTCAGGGGAGGTTCCTACCCCAGATTGTCTCACCGGCATTTAAATGCATCTTCTTTAACTTCCTTTATCCTATATTTTCTTCTGTTTACACACTGGTTAACATCTTGCAGAATGCTCTTAAAAAGACCCACTTAAAAATGCATCCATCTATCTGTCTTTCCAATAGAGAAATACATGCACATTTAGATCTTATTATCCTGGCTAGGTAGACAGTATTTCGTAGTTGGATGTACTTAACTATTACTATTGTTGATTTTTGCAGTAAATGGAAAAACTGTTATGAAAATGTTAGAAAATAAAAATGAAATACAAATAAAACTCCAAAAAAGGAAAAATATGAGAAAAGAGTAATATTTGAAAATAATCATCAACCTTTTGATAATTTCATTTTATCTGTTCCTTTCAGTTTTTTTCCATTCAATGTAGTTTTCCTTGGGGTCCTATGTGGTTCTTTTCTATGATCCTCCACTCCTTTCATGATGGCTAGCTTACTTTTTTCTTCTTTCTCCTCGTCTCATAATACATTTAAGTCAACAGATTATTTTCTTGGAGCGTAATATGCTTTTGAAAATATAATAATGAAATCTTAGTTCCATACTTTATTGGAGGGAGAATTGTGGCTCTGCTGTTAACTCTCTACATTTCATTGTGTCTGTCTCCTCAACTGTAAAATGTGAATGTCATTGTCTACTTCAGCAGGCTATTGTGAAGATTAAGTGAGTCATTGGATAAGGAAGTCCATCTGTAACGTTTTAAAGTACTTTATAAACGTCAGTTATTATTTATATCACTATTCTGGTTTTGATGGAAAAAAAGGGATTAATAGAGAAAGTACCCTGGGATTTTTTCCACAAACACTAAATAATGGAGAATGCAGAACAAACCCATGGACTTTGGACCCTTAATCCTGTGTGCCTTCCTCTACTAGAACTGCTTCTTCTTGAGACTGGAAGGCTTCATCCTTTATTAAATAAATGAATCACCTATCAAAAGAGAGGGGAGGTGCTATCTGAGTTTCTTCTTAGCTCTCTTTAAGTAAAACCAGGGTGAACTGATACATCCAACATACTATGCGCTAAACCCTTCTCATTTCCCATTAGGATCCACAATGTAGACTGTGTAACTGCACAGATCACCCTTGCTGGGACGCTGGGAGGCCTATTCTATGGTTGTTATGAATATTGCCAAAGAATGTGTGCTTAACTGTCCATAAAGACACATACTGGCCCTCTAGGAGTCTGTGATCCAAGATAGATCAAATGCAGATTTATGGATACGGCACATTCATAGTGGAAAACAAAATGATAATATCCTTTATAAACAGACTAGAGTGCACTTTATATAGAATCAACAGAGAAATCCACATAAGGTTTGGAAGAAGATTAAATGCTTGTTGTTAGTATAGACAAGGAAAATACCTAAGGAAATTCCACATCAGGCCAGAAGAAGAAAGAATGGAAAATTATTGTCTCTTTTCCTTTTGATCCCCAAAGGCATGGTTTCAACAGACAGGCAGGCAAAGGACCCAAACAGACCACTCATAAGTACTCATATCCAATATGAGCAAACTGTAAACTCTCAAGCCCACAAAGAAATACAAATCAAAACAATGATAAAATGTCACATTCTACCTATCACATTAGTAAACATTTCTAAAAATCATTCTCAATGCTGAAGTATCACTGAAGAAGGCATTTCTATGTAGTGTTGTTGACACTGCAAGAGTGTACAAGCCTTTTGGAAAACAGTTTGACAACCTGTATTTAGAACCCTAAAAGTGTTCAGGCTATTAGATTAAGGAAATTCACTTCTGATAAAGTATCCTGAAAATATATTCTGAAGAACATTAAGAAATTCTGCACAGGGACAGTGGTTGCAGTGCTAGTGATCAAAATAGAAAACTGAAGAGCCAAAATGGCCAACCATAAGAGAATGTCTAAGCAAACAGTGATACATTTATGTGATGGGAATTTTAAATAGGTATTAAAACAATATTTTTAATAAGCTTTTAACAACATGGAAAGACCATTATAAGGTTCATGTTTCAAAAAGCAAGATACAAAATTGAATACGAAGCCTAGGATCAGTTGTATGGATGCCTATGTTACAGAATAAAGATGGCAAGTTACCATATCTATGGTTGTCTTTGGGTATTTTTTTTTTTTTTTGGCCTTTATATTTTTTCTGAATTTTAGCAATAGTGAAGAGCAAGTACTCTGGATCCTGGGGTTCAAATCCTAGCTCAACTACTTACCAACTGTGTAGTCTTGGCAAATTACTTAGCTTCTCGGTGCCTCAGTTTTCCAATTTGTAAAATGAGGTTAATGATAGTAATTACATCATACTGAGTTATAAAGATTAAATGAGTTAATATTTACATATTATGCAATATAATTTTATAATTAGCATTTATGTAATATATAATAATATAAATTACATAGTATATATGTTTGCTAAGTAAAAAATAAAATTATTTTATAATGACAATGTAGTTCTTAAAAATAAAAGTTCATTGAGGGAAATAAAATTTCCAAAAATAACAAGGAAGTTATTTAACAATAACCAATGTAAGAAAGGACGAAGCAGCAGGTATGTGGCACACCCCCTGTTTCCAGGGGGAAACTTGAACAGTTTTGGCCTTTGGAAGACCTAAGCTGTATACCTCTTCTTGCTCATGGCTCCTCAATCCTGTGCTTATTGACACACAGACTAATTTCTTCATTCACCCTATTGGGGGCTCCGAACAGCAACATGTCTGAGTGGTTTGAGGGAACCTGGAATGTGGAGATGTATGGTTTCAGTAGTTCCTTGGACTGATCTTGACTTTGGTACCTGGAGTCCAGGTACAGGCAAATATGGCATACCCATGAGGAGGAAAACGTTATCATAAACCACCATGGCTGGTCTACTAGAATGTAATGTCTCCTGAGCAAAAGAGACAATATTTGCTATCTATACCCTTATGCAAGCTCTCCTCATATTTGTCACCCATAAATTTCCTGATAGCCCTCCTCAGTAAAATATCACCCTTCCAAGAAAAGAAGACATTTTTTCACTAAACTCCCACAACTTCACAAATAGGGACATTAATCATTCAGGGACAATGATAGAGACTTTCACTGACCTTTCGTGAAAACCAATTTATTCTCCCTTTCCTATCTTCTCTCCTCTTTCTAAGAGGAAACAGAAGTGTCACATGCTTCAGTCTATATTCAAGTGTTGTGATATATATGAGTATAAAAGGTTTGTGATGTGGCAAAATACACCTGGGAAAGTTAAGTATCAAATCCAACATTCTGGGCTTCATCTCCTAGTCTGGATCTGAGTGAGGAGGGCAGAGTAGATTCTAATTCCTGCCTGTGGGTGTCTTGGCTGACACAGGAAACTGTCAAAACCAGAATGGCCCCACAAGCATGTTTTATCACTCTAACAGCCAACTCAAGAAAAGGAAATCCTCTTTATTAAATCTCTCCCTCCAAGTAGCCAGTTACTAGAGATGCCAAATACACTGGTGTGGATGGTTGCGGTCACTCAAAGAGTTTTCACATATTCTCTTCCCAGTGCTATTTTCACAAAACTAACAATTTTTTTAAAAAAAAATTCCGTTAGGGTCTTACCACACACACAAACCCAGAGAAGGCCTAACTCGTTCTCTGATGAATGGCTCCTGTATTCCAGCGGCTGAATTTCATGTAGCAAATTTGGAAAGAACACTGCTTCTCGGACCCAAAGCAAAATGAGTCAAGATGTTAACACATTTTGTGGGCATAAAACCTGAGAGTGGTGGCAAGGTCAGCCAATCTGTCCGTCAGTCAAAAGTGGCTATCAAGTGCTGGTTAGGGTGCTATTGCCGAAACCAAAGAAATATAAGACATCCTTGTCTTTGAGGACTGATAATATAGCTGGAGTGAGAACACATGCATTTGTAATAGCATAAGAACATATACATAAATTTAAGTTGGCAATAAATGTTAGTTGTTATTATACATTTAATTACAGAATCACCCCTCTACTTTAAAAGTTATTTTGCCTTCAAGAATGGAGGAGGGGAGGAACTTGCAGATAAATGTATTCTACCTAAACTGCACTTTCCAAAGGTCAAGGAGAATCATTCTTCCTCCTCTCAGTTTTGGGAAGTTTTCTTTTCCCCTTCTGAAAACAAACTTTTTTTTAAATTATAAGAATATTTGAGGCTAATTATAAACTAGAACATGCAGACTAGTATAAACAAAGAAGGCAAAAATTATTTTTTATTTCCACGATTCAGAATATACACACAAAACTGAAATGTTTTATATATTTATCTTCTGTTTTTGCCTCTAATATCATGCATGAATTTCTTCACATGCATTCATTCTTAGAAGGCTTTTTCTTTTTATTTTAGTCACGGAGTAACTAGTGTCTCTGTGATGATAGGTTAAAGAGTTCACGGTCCCTTTTGCTAATGATGATAAAGCAGCCCCATGAAGCTTTGGATTTCCTTCTCAAAGTACAAAGGGAGTGGGGAAGTTAGAGGAGAAAGGCATTACATGACTAAATATGATAATAGAAGGATACCCTCTAGGGCCATGCTGTCCAAGAGAACTTTCCATGATGATGAAAATGCTCTTTATCTGTGCTGTCCAATGCAGTAGCTACATGTGGTTATCACATCACATTTCAGCCACTTGAAATGTGGCTAGTGTGACTGAAGAACTGACTTTTAAATTTTATTGAATTTTAATTAATTCAAATTTAAATAGCCACTCATGGCTACTGTACCTGACAGCACAGCTCTAGGGCAATCTGAATTCCCAGGTCTAGCGAACTTTGTTTCAAGAGTAATTCTGATTAAATTCTTGAAAGAAAAACGCATGACTCACCCCAAGTTTAAATAAACCAACATAAATAATCTTAGGCTCCTGGCCTTCAAGATAGAAAGCATATTAGATTTTTTTAATACATCTATCTCTTCCTTGCAAATTTGCCACTTCAATCTTTGTGGAAGGAACCAGAATATAAATACATTAATAAGTAAAGAATGGTCCCTTTACCCTTCAAGAAGCTGAGGAATGTTTTAGGCTAAACTGCGAGGGCACTACCAACCCTCCTAGAGGTACTGTGTTCCCTTCTGGAAGCAGCAGGAGGAGAAAGAAATGTGTCACCCACTTTCTTCACTTCAGATTGCAGGCCTAGCTCTCCATGCGCACCAGGGTCACCATGTGCCCTTGTGGTCTCCATTTTTCCTACCATCTGATGGTGCAGTATCAACACAGAAGGCTCTGCCCAACTGTTGAGGAACATGGATGGTGATTAATACCGTCAGCGTACACCTCATCAAGGGGAGAAGTCATGATCTGTGTACTTAGTAGGTTTGTCTATGTAGCAGATGGCCTTGCAAAACAAAATGCTTGTTTTCCTTTACAGTGAGGCTGGGGAACCACCACCAAACTGTGGGCACTAGGAAAAGTGCTACATGGATAACACTCAGAATTGAGACAGCCCCTTCCCTGCTGTAGGCTCAGCCTGGACCATGATGACAACTCATAGGTCCAAAAGGTCCACATATGACAACAGGAACCCCTCAAAAACATCAGGAGGGTTCCCCAGAACTTCCCCCGCCAGAGTGTGACCTAATCAGGCTTGGCAGTATCCTCTAGGAGACTCCTTGGAAACAATGCTGGGGGTTCCAAGACCCCTTGATATGTCAGATGGGAAAACCCTTTAACTCCATGTGATGCAGACTGTATCAATCAGGGATCCAGGCCAAGTGCTATAGTTTTTCAGTCACTACCCAAATCTCAGGAGTAATCTATTCCTTTGACTTTTCAGAAGAAACAGTGACTAATGTGTGTGCTTGCCTTTGCTGCAATCATTGTAATTTTGCAAAATGAGGGTGTTAACAGTATCTACTTGCAAGGTAACCACAAAGACTAAAGAGGATTAACAGAGATCATCCAATGTAAAGTGCTGGGCATGTGCTTGACACACAGTTCACACTCTATAACTGTTACTTTTACTTTTTTCTTTTTCTGTTCTTCTAATAACATAAGCATTTCAATTTCTACATATTCATTTACTTGACAACTATTTACCAAGCACTTATTCAAGTGTTGGGGATATAGTGGTACATAAACCACATTCCATGCCTTTTTGGAGCCTGCATTTTAGTGAGAAAGAAAGAAAAACATATAAATGAGAAATCAAGTAACATAATTTCATACTACATATGATAACAAAAAGAAAAGTTTCTTTAATGGATACATAGAGATGCAATTCTCTTTTCCAGAATGCACTCAAGATAGGAAGAATGAAACAGAACAAATAAG
Organism: Piliocolobus tephrosceles; assembly: GCF_002776525.5. Taxonomy (NCBI): domain Eukaryota; kingdom Metazoa; phylum Chordata; class Mammalia; order Primates; family Cercopithecidae; genus Piliocolobus; species Piliocolobus tephrosceles. The sequence goes on along the minus strand of NC_045447.1, from coordinate 78,578,101 downwards.
GAAGTTTTGATTGTGGTTCCCTTTGTTTGGCCCTGTCTTTGATGGCAGGTATAGTCAGGAGGTCACCCCACAGCTCTGCTGAGAACCAGCCCTGGCAGAGCAGATTTCCTGCCATTAGTGCTAAGCAGTTTGTGCCTGGGTAGAAGAATAAGCAGATATCAGTGGCAGAGGCAGAGTTGGCAGTCCCTCAGTTTCTTGGTCGTATGGCTGTTTGCTAGCCAAGTGGAAGGAAGGATGTATATTTATGAGCTTTACAGCTCTAATTATTTTTCTGCAGAGACTATAATTTTGTGGGTTACTACTTTAGGAAGTGTAGCGATTTTGGCCCCAGTCATATGGTGGCTGCATATGCAAGGGCATGGAGAAGTGTAAGTGATGAATGGGTGGGCTCAAACCAGGACCCCAAGGACAGGGACACAGAAGATGCATGACCTCACTCTCCTTGGCCTCTGGATTTCTTCTTTTCCAGCACTCTTTGTGGATTCTCCTACTCTTCTGGGGCCCTTGCCCTATCACCTTTGAATAATTCCTATAAACCAAGTCCAGGTAAAGAAAAGAGGAAAAGATGGTACATAACCAGTGAAGCCCCTAGGGCAACTCGCTCCTTGGTTTAGGAAGAGTGGTGACATCCCCTAAGACCCAGCAAGACAAGAGCCATATGCTGATGGCCACACCAGGGTTGCTGTTTCCCCCAAATACTAGTGGCTCCACACTTCTACAACCAACTGCCAACATCTCACCACTGCTCATCACCATCCCCTTCCATACTTCTGCTGTTCCTCTTCTTCTTCCTCTCTGTGACCCTATGTTAAAAGACCATCTCAGCATTCTGCTTGTTAGTTAAGCCAAAGCAAATGAAGGACAACAAACCTGGATCTGGAGGACCCCAGCCTAATGTGCAAGTCTAGAAGTTCTGGTCACCTGGAAAAGAATTCACCCTATGCCTCTGGGCTGCTTTACAAGTTGGAATATTCACACAGAAGAAGGATATTGTTGCTCAATTCACTTCAGGGTCACCAAGTCTCATATGTCACATCCACTGTAACCAAAGGCACTAACCTATGACACGTCTGAAAAGGTGGTTATTTTCAAGAAGCACTGACTTACACCATATAAGGCCCCTCACACTACTAAGAAGAATTGGACCATCTTTGGTTACACACCTATTATAATGGTGAAAACTGAAAGTGATAACACCAAATGCTGGCAAGGATGTGGAGCAATGGGAACTCTTTTGCTGCAAAATGGTACAACCACTTTAGAAGACAAGTTGGCAGTATCTTGCAAAACTAACCATATGCTTATCATAGGATTCAGCAATTGTGTCCTCTTGTATTTACCCAAAGGTTTTGAAAACTTATGTCCATACAAAATCGTCTGCATGGACGTTTATAGTAACATTTTTCATCACTGCCAAAACTTGGAAGCAACCGAGATTTCCTTCAGTAGGCAAAATGAATAAATAAACTGCAGTACATGCAGGCAATGGAATATTATTCAGCACTAAAAAGAAATGACCTATTAAGCCATGAAAAGACATGGAGGGAATTTAAATTTAAATGCATATTGCTAAGTGAAAGAAGCCAATCTGAAAAGGCTACATACTGCATGACTCCAACTATACAACATTCTGGAAAAGGCAAAACTATAGAGACAGTATAAGTCTGTGGTTTCCACAGTTTGTGGGGAGGGAGGGATGAGCACAGAGTTAGCGAAACTATTCTGTATGATGCTATCATGGTAGATAGATGCCATTATACATTTGTTAAAACTCATAGGCTATACAATACTAAGACTGACCCCTAATATAAGCTATGGACTTTGAGTGAAACTGATGTGTCACTGTAGGTTTATTGATTGTAACAAATGCACCACTCTGGCGTGGGATGTGGGTAGTGGCAGAGGTTGTGTGTGGAGGGGGCTGGGGGAGGAGGGTATATGGGAACTCCCTGTACTTTCCACTACATTTTGCCATGAACCCAAAACTGCTCTAAAATAGTCTATTAAATAAGTGAGTGGACATGTATCCCTTTATATTATGTATCTCTGTATTAGATGCCTTCCCCACCAAAATATGTATTCTATAAAGGCAGACACCTTGACCAGTTTGTTAATTATTGTATCCATGGCACTAAGACTAGTACCTGGCATGTAGTAAGCAGTCAATATATATTTGTTGACTGAATAAATGTAATGAAATCTTGGTTACTTTTATGAGAATTAAAATACAGGTGTTTTACTGATATGATATCTTTCTTCTTTCCATACACCCTAGTACTTAAGAGAGACCTACAGTCCTCAGCTCTCTGTGGGACTGGCTCATCTCTGGCCAACCCACCTTTCTTCCTGCGGAGAAGATTCTTTGGTTTCACTCACCCTTGGAGTGCAAAGTCAGAGGGTAGAATAAAGGAAGGTTTGCTGAATCCAGGGATTCTGCTTCCTGGTGAGTGGAATGGGCATGGGAAAGCAGATGACAAAGACAATAGCAAGTATAAGAAGAATCCCTGCTAAAAATACACTTCCACACAGCCTAGAAGTGGGAGATTTACTTGGGTCAGTTAGGTGTTTCCCAGGGATTCAAACGCTCCCTGTCCAGGTTAAAGCTCTCAATCACTCAATCACGGCAGTTATAAATTCCCCCAACCAACCACACTAAACAGTCTCTGAAAATACAAATTTTGATAGGAAAGAAAAAGATAAGGGACAGAGGATAAAGAAGATAAATGTCCTCACTCCCCTTGGCTCCCTTCATTTCTTCTCCAATGCTCGGGATGTTTGTGGAGCCCTTGCTCTCTGGGAACCCTTGACCTGCTGCCTTGGAAAACCTTCTTTAATCCACGACAGAGCCAATGAGAAAAAAAGAACACATAGGTAAGTTTCTGAAAAAGCTCCTAGAGGCCATAAGAATACAGTCTTTGTGGTCGCATCTGCTCAGCCTAATTCTATACATTCAAACTTCGAATTCAGAGAAAGGCCCAGGGAATCATACACTCACTACCTATATGGTACCTTAATATTAGACTACCTTGAAAATTTCTTCTTAAGTAGTCTTCTGACATTTCTGTCCTGTAAGCAGGTACTTCAAACAAATGTTCCCATTTTAGACAATGAGATGGAAGCAGAGGAAATGTTGAGTACCTTGCCTTTATAACCAATATTTTGTTTATATGATATCACGTCAAAAGGTGCAAAATTCATCCAATCATTCTAATATTTCTAAATATACAGACATTTGGAATTATTTGTGGATATAGCGTTTGTATTAAAACAAATGGGCAGCAGAATGAAAACAGCAATCATACAGTCTCCTACTAAGTCCAGAGCTTTCTCACTGGTGGGTTCCTTGCTTTGGCATTTTGGAAAAATATTTTGGTCACTGTTATACCAACCACTCAGAATTCTGTCATAAGGAAGGAAAGAAATTAATATTTATTTACTCAGAGACAAGCATTGCCCCAGGTGTTTTACACAGAAAATCTTCATCATTAAAACAACTTTTTGGTTAAGTAATATTGTCCCCAGTTTATAGCCAAAAAAAAAAAAAAAAAAAAAAAAAAGGGAGAAGTTAAAATAACTAAATTTATCCAAATCCTCATAGCTACCACGTTTCAGAACCAGGACTCAAATCTGTATCTATTCAGGGACATAGTTCATGTCAGATTACTGGGGCTCAGGCTTCTGACCAAATCAATTTAAATACAATCTTTCCACTTTTGTTGAGGTGTCTCACTGCCAGGTTGCAGGCAAAGTTACCCAGACTGCATCAACATTTTGGAAAGTACAAATATTCTCATTAGGGAGAAAAGTATTTAATTAATTAGTAAAACTGATCAAATCACCTAATAACTGAAAAATTCTACAAACCCTCAAGTGTAGAAACAGAGACATTTCAGAAATTTCTCAAGGCCAATTTTCTGATTTAGCCCCTATTTTATTTCCATCCATTGCATGAACAACTTGGATTTGGGTCTGAATCCCAGATGACCTATTAACCAATTGTGAGTCTTTGGATGAATGATTTTTTCTTGAGCCCCATTTTCTTTGAAATTTTATAGGGTTGTGGAAAATATTACGTACAATAGTGTTTATAAAAGCATTTAATGCATTCTCTGGCACATAGTAGGCCTTCAGTTCAATTATGTAACCATGAAACAAGCTTAGAAATATGTAGAGGTTCTGTGTAACACATAAGTAGTTCTTAAGCAATTTTTATCACACAACCTACTACTATTAAGTATAAAATCATGCTGCTCTTAAAAGTGAAAATGCCACAATTTGGTTATCATTTTTGCCTTGGCTGCTTGTCTTGGCCATCAGTACCATCCAGGTCTTCATCTGAGGTAGGACTCTACTAAGCATCCTCCTGGAAGAGGTATAAAAACTGACTCTTCATTTTAATACAGAATCTATAAATGGGGAAGCTGCAGGAACAGCTCACAGACTGTGTTAGGAAGACAGATTTTTCTTCGGGCTGAGAACTGAACCAGCTTGCAAAGCACTCGAGCTATTTACGACTGACATTTAAGCAACTACTCCACTAAGAAAGAGGAAGATAATGGAAATAATAACCCTGAAAATTCCATTTAGGCACATTTCTTTTGAAGGAACCCATGACAGTGGTTCAAAAGTTGACCACTGGAGCAACTGCCTGGTCCCTTTGTCTTTGGAGAGAGATGGGTTGTAGCATGAAGGCTTCTAATTAGAAAAGTCCACGTGGTTCCAAGAAGCAAGGCCATTTTCACCTACAGCTCTTGCTGCCAACTTGCAGGCCACTGTGAGATGCACTTTGAACATGCTGGGTACTTTCTCCACTTGTGCCCCTCACAGCACCTCATCTGGTCTGTAGCAAGCTGGGAACAGCATTTATCACTGCGAACACATTTTGGCCCTTAGGCTTATATACTCATTTCCAGTGACTAGGTAGCAGAGAAGGAGGAGGTTCTGCTACTCACATCTTCAAAAGGTTCAAACAAGGGAATGGGAGTGGGCAGAGCAGGTGGCTAAAAGAGACAATAGGGAAATAGGGAGAAAAAACAGAGTGAGAAAGCAGCATGCTTAAAACACTCTTGATTAAAAGATGTAATCAATTTTCATTTAAATATCCCTAAACCACCCAAAACCCTAGCGCGTGGTGGCCTATGGCTTCCAAATTCTCAAAATGATAAGCTGCCAAAATAGACTAATTGCAATGTGTCTCAGTAATTGCCATGTGTGGATATATGCAGTTATAGCAAAATGGTTCAGTGAGTCCTGATGGTGATAATGCACATTCGGAAATTACATAAAATAGAAATTCTCAAAACCAAGAAATCCTGAGGGATCCAAGATGGACCTGAAAGCCAGCTCTGCCATGTACTAGCTGTGTGACTTTGAGGGAACTCTAGCCTCTCTGAGCCTATGATCCCTATTTATAAAAATAGATAATAACACTTGTGGCATCAGAATCCTCAACGTGGGAAGGAGAAGCAGCACAGGGAACAAAGGATTCAGTGCCCAGTTGCCCATGAGTAGCCACCCACACTTCATCACCTGCCAACTACTCCCTATAACTCAAAAATCCTGGATACAAGTAAGCATCAAAATGAAGGGTGGAGGATTTGGATATTCTGTATCTGATGCAGTGTGGAGCAAACACTTCGCCAAGGTTAATAAGAAGGAGTTGGGAATTTTTCTATGAGGGGGACTGCTTGTTGCTAGTATATATGTATCCCTACTGGGTGGCTTCAAGGATCAACTGAAATAATAAACACGAAATTATTTTGCCAACAGTAAAACCCACTAAAAATTCTAGCTCCTACTGTCTCATTATAAGCCTTGTGTGACCTGTCATCCTTCTCTGAGTAGAAAGGTAAATCTGCTTATGGTTGTATTAGTCATTTTCCCATAAACCCACAAGCAATCTTTTGACTAGAGCTACCTGGACCTAAAACAGAAAAAGGGAAGTATGGTAAAGAATGAAGATTTAATTTTAAATGCCCTTGTCTTTCTGACTAAGTTTTGCTGTAAGAAAGATCTAGCAGAGAAGAAGATTCCAAACACACATTTCATGGATTACTAAAAGGAAGTGCTGCTGCATCTCAATTCCCTTCGGCCTCCCCTGAAATCTATGTGAGCCACCTGGTTCTCCACAGCTTTTTAAAACACTTCCCCAGCATCTGTAATCCCAGCACGTTGGGAAGCCGAGGTAGGTGGATCACGAGCTCATGAGTTTGAGACCAGCCTGGCCAAGATGGTGAAACCTTGTCTCTACTAAAACTACAAAAATTAATCTGGCATGGTGGCAGGTGCCTATAATCCCAGCTACTTAGCCGGCTGAGGCGGGAGACTTGCTTGAACCTGGAGGTGGAGGTTGCAGTGAGCCAAGATCATGTCACTGCAGTCTAGCCTGGGGGACAAAGCAAGACTCCGTCTCAAAAAAAAAAAAAAAAAAAAAAAAAAAAAAAAAAAAGGTTTCCCCAAGAGATAAAGGGAGGAGGAAGCTGGAGAGTTCTAACCTCTTGAGTCACAGGTAAATTGTTTCCTTTGGGTTATCTCTGACTGGGGAGCCACGGTGAGAAGGCATTGAGCCCTACAGTTGGTGTCTAGGCCAATGATTCTTACCAGGGTTGGGGCATCAGCTCCACCTTGGCATGTGTGTTGAACATGCACATTCCTGAGCTCTATGGCCGACTCTGGAAGAAGGGTCTGGAATTCTGTATATTTAATAAGGTATTTCTTAAAGTTTGAGAGGCTCTAAGAGAACATCTTTAGACGATTTACAAGCATTTGAAAGATTTCCAAGTGAAATACCAATTTAAAACAACAACAGAACGGCTCTAATTTCATTTGAAATGGAGAAAGGGAGTTCTTCCCAGGGGCATCTCTTCCCCTTCGGCAGGCTCCCAGCCCTTCCTGCTGGTAGATGAGGCTCTTGGGGATAAGGTGGTGATGATTGTTCCAAAAGGGCCTTGAATTACACTCTCAGCAGATATGGATCCAGATGACTTGCCTGGCTCTTTCTCTCAATGCTTGTCTCTCACATGTCAGTTCTTGGTCAAGGTGAAATCATGGGACCTAATTTGAATGACTCAGAAGTCTTGGTCTCACTGTTGGTCCCATACTGATCTTGTGGCTTAGACTTCTGTTGTCCAGCTGTAACCAAACTCCCACGTTACATCCGCTTTACTAACTAGGTGATTTTTTGCATCTTCGAATCCAAGTCTGTTATTACACAAATTTCCAGCACTCTAATCTAAAAGTGGGCCCCTACCTCATCCTTGCCAGTGATCCAATGACTCAATTATTTTTCCCTCCGAACCTCTGCTTCATAACTGAGTCTTTGTTATACATGGTTAGGCTTCCCCAAAACCTACTCCCTAGAACATTATGTTAAGATTACATTTGGGCTCGAAGTAAGAGTACAGAAACCTATATAAGTGGCTTTGAGATAGGAGAGTGGATGTTGTATTTGGGAAACCTGACATACATCACTGGATCCCGGGATCTCTGTTACCTCCATCTGGCTACCAGGAAGCTTGCCTTTGTATCTTGTCAGGCACTCATCCAATAAGTATTTATTGGGCAATTTCTATATAACCATAGTTACTAGGCACTGATAAAAATTATGTATGTAAGAGTGATTTATAAAACATATATGGATATATGAATATAGGTACTGCCATGGACCTCACTGGTATTGACAAAAATACCGCATCAGCCCAGATCCACAGATGCAAATAACTTTGCGTAATTATTTGGCTAATTCAGATTCCCTGAATGATTTTGCCACAATGGCAAGGAAATTTAAGAACTTGTTTTGGGATGTGTGAGATGAAGTTGGGTTTGGTGATGAACATAAGAAGGGAGGGTTTGGTAGTTATACTTAAGTGATCTGGAAAAATACCAGAATGTTTTTATTTCAATAGACTTACATCTTGTAAGGTATAGTTCTCAAAGACCTCACAAAAGAATGAAATAAAGAGTTTAGTCTGAACAATCTGGTTAGAGAGGGGAAATTCCTGTAATCAGAAAGAGCACTCACAATTCTAAGTAAACCAACAAGAAATTCTAAGGGAATTGGGATTGTTTTGTAACATGTTGCTGAGCTCAGAGGATGTGAATGGGGACAGATCAAGCCAGTTCCAGTATTCTGTTGTTTTTGTTGTTCTGTTTTATGAAGAGAGTGGCCTCACTACCAGCAACCCAGATGTTTACTGATGTATTTTAAGGAAGCTCCACCTACAACTGTTACCTTTTTTTTCTTCTTCTAAACCATCAATTGTTTACCATATTTATAAGGGTATTCCAGTTTAAAATACAGGAATTATAAGACATAGATTGCCATTGACATGTTTAGCCCTGAAGAGTCCAACAGAGGAACACCTAGAATGGTGTTATCAGAAAAATAATTAATTCATTTTAAGAGTTCCTTCATTAGAGGCCAACTTCATAAGTTTCAGATATAAGAACATTTGCTTCTAGAAAGACGTCATTCCTTCCCCCAAAGAAAGAAAAAGTGCTAAATCTACAATAATATTAATTAAACACTGTCTATAGGCATTTTTAAGTTGACTGACGAAGTCATGATGGTCAATGAGGTAGAGATTTTTCTGGATATTTCTTCCTCATCAACAAATTTCTGAGTTCCAGTCAGGAAAACAAACTGTCTTGCTGCAAATGACACAGCTTGACTGACAGGGTGAAACATACTTAAATAATGTAAAAAACCCCGGTCGTAGCTCTTGTTATTTAATCCCTGTTACTATTAATACTGTCTTTAAGTGTTCAATGAAAATATGAAAAGATGCTCAATTACATTACTAGCTAAAGGAAAAATTAAAACAAGTCACCAATCTTAGCTTTACAAATCGGCAAAAATTAAAATACTAACATCCAGTGTGAGGAAATGGGGGCCCTGTAATGTGCTGCTGATGAGAGTTGAAATTAGTATAGCCTTTCTTAAAGAATATGTGTCAGCACCTATCCAACTTTACAATGTGCATACTCAGTAATCCAGCATTTCCTCTTTTACAAATATTTCCTAAGAAACTGTGCAAAGATATATATGTGTGTGTGTGTGTGTGTGTGTATAGGAGTGTTTGTATAAATATGTATATATATGAAGAGATTTAACATAGCATTGCTAGAAAATGTAAAAAATGAAAAAAAAGTTCATCAATAGGGGAATGATTTTAAAAATGATGACCTATTCTTATGATAGCTATACAATTAAGAAGACTCTATATGCAATGACCTGGAAAGAAAAAGCATATATTTTGCTAAGTTTAAAAAAAAATCAAGTCATAAAACAAAATGTAGAATATGAGGTGCAGAACGTGAGGCCATTTTTATAACAGGGCATATGGGCATATACATAGACACAGATATGTCTCCTTCTATGAGCATTTAAAAAGGTCTAAAAGAATACTTGCCTATCTTTTAATAGTCGTTACCTTTGGGCAGTGGAATTGGGACAAACATAAGGCTGGGAGGGGACTTAAACTCTCTATAATATAGTTTCAGTACTGTAAGGACTTTTAAAAAATGGACAGGAAAAATTTTTCTTTTATAATATAAAAAGTCAGTAAGAATTTGTAAATTGTATGTAAGGACTATACTAAAAGCCCAGGAACCCAGGTATGTTGATTTATGATAGTAATTAGGCTTCCAAAGTTTCCCCCAGCATACCGGTACTTGAGCAAGCACAGTGCATAAGGGCATGTACACATACACACATGTGCACGTACACACACACACACACACACACACACACACACACAGTGGGGTAATCCCAATGGGAGCCGTTAGATAGGGAGCTCTCTGCTCCCAACAGGGACAACCCCCAATCAAAGGCTTAATAGCAGCATCACGGAATGGCTAAAAGCACAGATCTGGAGTCAGATGGTCCTGGGCGCAATATCCAGCTCCACTGTTTTAAGATTTAAACACTCTGGGCACTATAGTGATTCAGATTCCCCACCTGTAAAATGGGAGTAAACAATGCCTTCTTTACAGTGTTGTTATGAGGACTATTGAGCAAGGGCATGACAGGCATTCACTACACTGCCTCACCCAGAAAAAAGTGATTTTTCAGCTATTGGTGTCCAAAGACATGCAGTCAAGCAGTTGGTGGGAAATTACTTTATCTTGCAAATCACAGCACCTCTATTGACAGCAGAATGTTAACCCTATAAGGAACCGTGTATTTATGGTTCCATACTTAACCTTCATGCAAAAGCATTTCCCAAGTAACTGAAACTTTCCATAATACTGTTTTTCTTTTCAACAGGCACCATCACAAAGTATGACTGTGGGCTTTAGGGTCAGACTGGGTTTATAAAACCACCTCTGATACTCAGTAGGTATATGAGTTAGGGCATGGTGCTTAAGCTCTTCCATAGTCTCACCTGGGAGGTTGCTCTGGACTTGCTCAGAGCACCAAGTATCTGATACACAGTAGAAAAATAACAATAACAGCTGCAATGAAGAGAGCATCTACTGTAGTCCAGGCATTCTCTCATTCTTGTGCCAACTCTGAAACAGGGGTGTCAGTATCATCTACTAAACTTGAGAACCTCAGAATCAGGGCATTGCATGACCTGCTCATAAGATACCAGTTAGTAACTGCCATCTTCCTGCCTCCAAACTGAAAATGCTTTCTTAAGCAAAGGACTGGTATCTATGGGCACTGTGAATTTCTCACAATTCCTCTTCCACAGGGCTGCCACAGCCCAGTGCTTCACTACTACACACTCAGTACCAGCTGTGTCTCAGTATCCTCTTTTATTATTCAGATACTCACAAGAAGCAGTAACATATTAAATTTACCTCAACGTGTAAGTGAATCGTTCATCCTATTTCCTCTGGGAAGAGGTCTCAGGCAGTTGGTCAGCACTGGGTGTTTAAAGATGGGGGCAGGGCCTGGCGAGGCGGCTCATGGCTGTAATCCCAGCACTTTAGGAGGCCGAGGCGGGTGGATCACCTGAAGTCAGGAGTTCAAGACCAGTCTGGCCAACATGGCAAAACCCTGTCTCTACTGAAAATACAAAAATTAGCCAGGTGCGGTGGCAAGTACCTGTAATCTCAGGTACTTGGGAGGCTGAGGCAGAAGAATCGCTTGAGCCCGGGAGGCAGAGGTTGCAGTGAGCCAAGGTCGTGTCTCTGCACTCCAGCCTGGGCGACAGAACGAGACTCTGTTTCAGAAAAAATATAAATAAATAAATAAATAAATAAATAAATAAATAAATAAATAAATAAATAAATAAAAATAAAATAAAATAAAGAGGGGGCAGAGAAACAGGCAGGAAGTGCCCAGAGAAAAGAGGGGCCCAAATAAACTTGACTGTAGGTCACAATTTTGCCAAGGGCTGACTCTGCCAATCAGTCTAAGATGCCATGAGCAAAACTCCCTTTATTCTTGTCTTTTCTTTCTGTTCATTAATATTATTTAATGAACAGTTATTAAGCACTTGCAGTGTGCAAATATTGTGGGACAATGCAGTCCCTGTCCTGAGACAATTTGGCGAGCGTTGATTCAATCATTTAATACTCTTAATGATCAAACATAGCACATTAATATAGTGAGTTTAATCTGTGTGGGTGCACACGCACTCATGCTTGCGTGTGCAGATGCTTAGTTATATATGTAGATTATTCACAGTTCAGTCATTTCCATAATCAATCATTCCAACATCTTTTCTGGTTCAGATGACCATCTCACACCCCTCCCACAAAACTCAGCATGTTGAAATGCTCACTGCACTCGGCGTATACACCTAAAATTAACTTTTGTTTTTTAGAATTAGAACACAGTCAGATTTTCCCAAGTATTATGTTCTTGGGGTAATTTTGTAGTAATTAAGTATATGAGAGTAATTAAGGACTTCTCCGAATCTAATCATCAATCCCTGTTACTATGTAAGCATTAATAACATCATGGCTGATATGGAAAATTATTCCTGATTATGACTGCTGATTATAACATCGGAATAACATGAAGTGCATTCATCGGCTCATTTCTTTTGTGAATATGTCACAACGTTCTCCATGAAATCTATTACACTGTTGATTTATAATCAATTATATTTGTCATTCTGGGATTTCAAGACATGACACAATGCTTAAGTTCTAAGCAATGCAATTTCTTGACTTACTGCTTTATTATTTCATAACCTCATATATGCAGTTGTGATGAAATTTTCTGTGGGAGTATGTTTATTGTCTTTAAAATCAGCCTTTAAAAATAACCTTTAAGCAGGGCGCGGTGGCTCACGCCTGTAATCCTAGCACTTTGGGAGGCCAAGGTGAGTGGATCACCTGAGGTCGGGAGTTCGAGAGCAGCCTGACCAATGTGGTTAAACCCCGTCTCTACTAAAAATACAAAAAATTAGCTGGGTGTGGTGGTGCGTGCCTGTAATCCCAGCTACTTTGGAGGCTGAGGCAGGAGCATCTCTTGAATCCTGGAGGCCGAGGTTGCAGTGAGCTGAGATCGCACCACTGCACTCCAGCCTGGGCGACAAGAGCGAAAGTTTGTCTCAAAAAATAAATAAATAAAATTAAAATAACCTTTAAATATTTAACACTATAAATCGGCAGTGATGAAATCAGTCTTGGCTACAGCCCATAGGAATCTTGTTGGAAAGTACCATTGCACAATCACCGTGAGTAAACAGCCAACTGAGGAAGAAGTTAGCTAAACTTGTATTTGCCACCTCACTGCCATTTAAATATCAATGCTCTGATATTTCTACAGTTTGAAAGATGCTTTGGCTCCTTGGTGGGACAAGCCGTTTACAATATGTTTTGTTCTTGGAGTCCTGTTGGTGTCTGGAAACCCTTTGTTTCTTGTTGCACTCAATTTGAACTGGACTGACAAGCTTACAGCTCCATACTGAGGTAAGAAAATGCCACCATTGTCTGGGAGCTGACTGGCCTGCTTTAGGGAGCCTACATGCAGGGCATGCTTTAAATCATGGGAAAGATAGCTCAGGAACCATAGAAGCCATGACCAACAGGGAGGGCGCCCCCTTCCCACTGCTGCTGCATTGATTTCAAACAGCCCAGGCTGAGGAGGTAGCTTCATGGTGTTTTCCTAACGAAATCTAATAAATGGCATGTAGATGACAGAAATCTCTGTGTTGGCGACTGGAAACTCCAGAGGGATGCAAAATAAGAGCACACAGTGGAAAGAATGGAAACCGAAGAGAATGGAAGAGATGGGAAAACATAGGGTAGAACCCTCAGAAAGAGGCCTGTGAGCTCCACCCCGACTTCCAAGGGAGAATATGAATGAATCTGTCTGTGAGACAGGTCATATTAGTCCCATTTTACAGATTAGAAAACCATCCCAGAGTGTGTTTGGCAGCCCCTTCAGTGTGCCTATCCAGTAAACATTGTTAATGGAATCTCCGTTTTGTTAGCTATGGCAATGCACTAAAATATCCATCTTCCCAGACCCCCTTGCTGTGTGACTAAGGGTACATGATGTGTAGAATATCAGCATTCATGCTGTGACCAGGAGGATGGAAGCCACCTGCTAACAATGACAAAGCACAACGTTGGGAGGAGGCATGGGCACTGTGGACTCTGTAGGGCTCCTTCTCCACCTTGCACTGTTTCCTATTAGACATCTTGTCATGAGAGAAGGCGGAGGGTGGTGGCTCATGCCTGTAATCCCAGCACTTTGGGAGGCTGGGGTGGGTGGATCACTTGAGGTCAGGAGTTCAAGACCAGCCTGGCCCACATGGTGAAACGCTGTCTCTACTAAAAATACAAAAAATTAGCCAGGCATGGTGGTGTGCATCTGTAGTCCCAGCTACTTAGGAGGCTGAGGCAGGAGAATAGCTGCAACCCAGGAGACAGAGGTTGCAGTGAACATAGATTGTTCAGGGTGAGACTCCATCTCAAAAAAAAAAGACATCTTGTCATGAGAGAAGAGTAAATTGCACACTGGGGTTGTTGGTGTTGTTGCTATAACATGATAAATAAACCCTGAAAAATCTTTTCCTCTGCACAAATGTGTATTAAAAATAAGGTCTTTGAGAAATCTACAATTGGGTCAGACCACTGAAAATCTTCAATACCTTCTAATTACTGCAGTAACAAAATAGTCAAGAGGAAATTTAGATGGGCAGTTCAGTGTGGCTATAGGCTCCTGGGTGGTTATTAAAAATCATATAAAATAGACTGGAAAGGCTGGCCGACAGGTACTGAGACAACAACTGATAGCAGGGCCCAGTGCACAGGAAGGTGTGTGGTCTGCCATGAGCTGAGGACCATGCAAGGCTGGATGTGCACCTATCTGGGAGGGAGCCCCCCGGGATTGTGCTCATTTCAAATGTTATTAAAATAGAGTTGAAAGGGCTCCTGTCTGGACAGCAGCTAGGCGGAGGACGTTTTTGTTCTCTTCTCTTACTATTCCAGCTTTTGTCTAGGGAAGACTGTGTGTGAACAAACACAATTACACATTAATCTGACATCATTCCCCTATTTACCAGTTGCATCTGAGTGAACGGAACTCTTTAATAAGTCACTGTTGTTTGGGTGTTCTGTACATGTGGCCCAACATAATCCCAACAGTTAGAGCTTAATGTTCCTACCTCTCCCATTCCAGTCTCTACACAGCACTCTACTTGATTGTCCTAAAATACTGGGCTGACTTCTTCATTCGGTAGGTTACATTTAGCATGACACAAAACCCTTCATGAGCTGGCCTTGTGAGTTCTCCATCCTCTTCCTCCTCTACTCCATGGCTTAACCTGTGTACTCCAGCCATCCCCTTGGCTCCTCCCTCTGTGCACACACACACCACACTGTTATTTGTGTTCTCACCTGTGCTCTTTGCTTCCCCTCTGCCTGGAATGCCTGCCCAATAAGATATTTATCTCCAAAACCCTCTTCAAGCATCACCTCTACAGACCCTTCTTTGACATCTTCTTCTGAATAAATCAGGTGCCTTGGCCAGGTGCGGCGGCTCAAGCCTGTAATCCCAGCACTTTGGGAGGCCGAGACGGGTGGATCACGAGGTCAGGAGATCGAGACCATCCTGGCTAACATGGTAAAACCCCGTCTCTACTAAAAATACAAAAAAAATTAGCCGGGCGAGGTGGCGGCGCCTGTGGTCCCAGCTACTCAGGAGGCTGAGGCAGGAGAATGGCGTGAACCCGGGAGGCAGAGCTTGCAGTGAGCTGAGATCTGGCCACTGCACTCCAGCCTGGGTGACAGAGCAAGACTCCATCTCTCAAAAAAAAAAAAAAAAAAAAAAAATCAGGTGCCTTTTGCAGCTTCTCTTATTGCATATGTCACAGTGCATTGATTAAATGACATTCATGTTTGCCTGGCACATAGTGGGTGACCAATGAACACTTGCTGAACTGAACTTGGTGTCTCCTTGATGGGCCCAGAAGCAGGAAGATTGGGAAAATGCTGTTGTAGGAATTCTCATGGCATGCTAATAATCCTGGAGTGATTAGGGCATTTAGAAAGAAATGATCCATTAGTCCAATAACAAAACGTACAAATATCAACTCTTGGGCAGCTAATCCAGGCAACATTCTGAAGCTTGTCTGGGCAAGAGAAGTGTCCTAAGGAAAAAGAAAAGACCAAAGAACAAGTTTACATGATTGCAGAGTGTCCTTATGTTTACATCTAAAATAAAGGACTAAAGTGTACTAAGAAGTTGTCTTGGAGATCTCACCCGAACAGAGACCCATAAATGCTACCAAGATTCAAACATTAAAGGAAATGATACCTCATTCCCTGTGCTAATGAAAGCAAAATGAATGAATGAGATGGATGCAGAGTCAACAAACCTGAGCACTAGTCCTGGGTCATTCACTAGGTGAGAAAACTTGAAAAAGCAGTGCTAGTAATCTTTCAAAGTACGCCTTTTACAAAATGCCTCAATAAAAATATAGAGAGAGCACACAATGTCTAGGCTCAGTATCATTTAGTATTACAGCATGATTAACAAAACCCAATGGACCTCATCTTCTTCATTTGGAAGAACAAAGCCCGTCTGACTTGTAACCTTTCATAGCTCTCTGTAATGCAACAACATCTACACACAGGAGTCTACATTTCCCCATAGAAAAATATAAATGTGTATTTATTTCAGTGTGCCTTTGACTTAGAAACATGTTGTTGATTAAGAATATGGCTTGGGGCTGGAAGTGGTGGCTCATGCCTGTAATCCCAGCACTTTGGGGGGCCAAAGTGGGTGGACTGCCTGAGGTCAGGAGTTTGAGACCAGTCTAGCCAACTTGGTGAAACCCCATCTCTACTAAAAACACACAAAAAAAGCTGGATGTGGGGGTGTGCGCCTGTAATCCCAGTTACTCAGGAGACTGGGGCAGGGGAATTGCTTGAACCAGGGAGGGGGAGGTTGCAGTGAGCTGAGATAGTGCCACTGTACTCCAACCTCAGTGACAGAGTGAGACTACGTTCCAAACAAACAAACAAAGAATATGGCTTGGAAATTTAGACCTCTTGATAAAGGCACCTGTATAGTTTGCTAAGGCAGCAATGCCTAGACATTTTATATTCTTATTTGTCTCAGTTGTTGTCTCTAAAAATACAGTGATGGTATTTCTCCCTGACCTCTACCTACTGCAAGGAGTACAGAAGAAATGGGGGTGACTACACTCATTAAAACCACGAACTTTTTGAAAGAGAGAACAAACACTCACTTGAACTATTGCATTAGCAACCCTGACACTGCTTTGGGCTTTAAAAATCAAGTTTTATTAGGGGATGGTGCTCCCTGTTACCAAGATGCTGTATAACTCCCGCAAACTTGTCCAACAAAAGCTGAAAGGCACGACCAATAAATGCAACTCATTAAGAAGGTCTCATTTTTACTCTCAGCATTGTACTGCCCACTTGAAAAATAGTAAGATACATTTTGTCCTTACTCTAAAGAGTAGTTGATGAGAACTACTAGAAATGTTGCCTAGAAAGTTCCAGAAAAACAAATTCAGAAAGTGCTTGGAGAACGAAGTAAGGCTACATCTGGATACCTACCAATTAACTACTAGCAGTGGACCAATGGCTAATACAGGGGCATGCCCTTTGCAACCTCATCGCAACAGTCACTTGCCCATCTTCCTGGAGAAAGTCATGATTTCTCAATTTGCCTAACTACATTTTCAACTTATTTTTAGGGCTGATATTAGCAGTTTCTCATTGGCCCTGGGAACTTTTTTAACAATTAGAATGTGAAAGTTCAGGCCTAGCACAGGTGACTGACACCTATAATCCCAACACTTCGAAAGGCTGAGGCAGGAGGATCACTTGAGTCCAAGAGTTCAAGACCAGCCTGGGCAACATAGTAAGACCCCATTTCTACAAAAACAATAAACGAAATTAGCCAGGTGTGGTAGCGTGTGCCTGCAGTCTCAGCAGCTCGGGAGGCTAAAATAAGACTGTCTCAACCCAGGAGTTTGAGGCTGCAGTGAGCCATGACTGTGCCACTGCACTCCAGCCTTGGGGACAGAGTAAGACCCTGTCTCTAAAAATAAATTGTTTTTAATGTGAAAGTTAAAAAATTCCCAACAATTTCAAGCTGACAATATATTCATTATTTAACTAAAAAAAAAAAAAAAAAAAAAAAAAAAAAGAAATGTGGAAGAAGAGTATTTTGCCAAGAAGTGCAGGAAAATAATAGGGTAGATACCATTTTCTGTATCCTCTTGTTCATTATTCACTTGCTGAATGAGGGAGTGTCAATCACTTAGTAGTAAATATTTACTAAATGCCTACTTTGCACCAAGTATTATGCCTGCCCTAGGGCTATAAACATTATCCCTATTCTCAAAGAGTCTAATTTTAAAAATGGAAAGGGATAGAAGGAAGAGCATTAAATTAATTAAGCTCCTACTCTGTGCCAGGTGCTTTTCTTGTCAAATCTTCCTAACAACTGAAGAGAGAAGATAGATGAAATGCCCCCAACTTAACGAATGTGAACTAAGACTCCATAATTTGCCCAGAGTCACACAGTTCAGGGTAGACTAGTGTTAGCATTCAAATTGGTCTAATTTCAAAACCCTTTTTGAAGATTTCTTTAGAGAAAAAAGAAGAAATCACCCATTATCCTACCATCCTGATATAAAACCGTCAATATTTTAGAGAACTTCCTTCCAATTTTTCTTCTACACATAGGTCAATTTTTAAATTTTTAAAAATGTGTTTCACAGTTGTAATCAAAATGTGTTACACTGCATTTTCTTGGAACTTTGATACCATCAACTGTGAAATGCTCCATTACTCTAGATAGTACTAGAAAGAAAAATCACTGCCAATTATATGATGCCACCATGAGCTACGTCCAGATTTCAGTGATGTTAAAACGTGAAGGTGAAAAATTTGTGTCTTAGAATCAATGGCCTACTCTACATTTCACACAGCCCACACTCAGGCTGCGCACCTCCTGCCTGGAGTGGTGAGGATGGCTTCATGGCGCAGGGGACCTGGGTCTCTTTCGCAGTAGATAAACTCCTTGGCTGGACTGGCAGGCCCTCCTCAGAGGGAAGAGGGCTCAATTTGCCTGTCTTTTGCATGCCTTGATGCCTTGCCTTGTGCACAGTAGGTACTCAAGAAGTATTTCTTGGTTGAATAAATACATAACTAAAGCTTGAGAAACAATTTATAGCCAGCAGAAGGTAAAAATGACCATAGGCCTGCAGAATGGTACAAGTGCAAATTTTGATGGGGGTTTGTGTGGCTACACTGGGGAAGTGGGGAGATGAGATGGATAGAACTTTGAGGCAGAACCAATAGCTCTGGTTTTTCAAAGTCTCTTCCTTCCTACAGCTGGCTGCTGTTTTTGTATCACCTCCTCTTTGCTGTTCAGGCCTTTACTTTGATGTTCTTGTCCAAGCCTAGCTCCATAGTGCTGGCTGATTTTGCCATCTTGGAAAATTGTTCACACTCAGTTTGCATATTGATTTAGATTTGTTTGGGAACATCACCCATTAATTTCAAGTAATAACTCATATGGAGAAAATTCAGGCATCAGCAAGAGGCAGGTAGAGGAGAGTTGTATTTTTTAGTAGTTGAAACATTCAGCCTAAAAGGACAGTATCTCTTCTGCTTATACAGATCTGACTGCCCTAGGAAGTAAAAGCCTGTGACAGTTCAAATCTATATGATTTGGCAATTCAGCTTTCTATGGATGCTCACTAAGATAGGTGCCTGAGATGGCAAAATGAGTTTAAATAAAGAAAAGAAACTAAGACTTAGTTCTCTATGCATATTGCCCATTAAACACAAGATATGCATATTTAGAAAATCATTATGATTTCTCTTGCTTTCCTTTTTTCCGTTTCATCCTCCGTTCACCTAACAAGTATCCGTCTCTTTGCCACTTGTAAAGACCTGTGTTAAGTTTCCTAAAAGATACAGTTTTCTGATGGGTCAGTCAATGCTCACAGAGAAGTTTGCACATTAATAGTGAAAGCATGTTTTATTCACAGATAAGTAAATCACAAGGTAGAGGAAGCATAAATACTACCAGAGAAAGGCGAAACAAAATCAGAGTTTAGAGCCTGGAGAGATGACATTGGCTGGGAGATCAGAGAAGGCTTCAGAGAGGAGCTGTCATTCCACCTGCGCCTTGAAGGTTAGAGAGGATGTGAACCTATGAGAATGAGAGCAAAAACCTAGCAGAGCAGAGGCATGCTTGGGCACAAGAACTCCTGTCATGTCTTTCTCCGTGGGCTGTCTATTGTTTAGAAACAGGATGCTATTGCTGGTGTTAGAGCCCTGGTCAATGAAAAAACCAACAACTTGAGCTGACCAGTGTGAAGTGTAATAAATCATATCATCATCAGGCCAAAGTCAGGAAAATACCACAGGATTTCATGCCTATCAAGTGTGAAAGTTTAGAAGCAAATGAAAGCCTAAGCCTCGTGCAGAACAGAACATCTGAAATCCATGACAGGTAACTAAGATGAAAAGCAACAGCACAATGTCACTTTTCAAAACTCAAGGGACTGCCAGCTTCTTGCTTACCATGGACATGGATACCATTTGGTTGAAAAGAAGAGTTTGTTTCTGGCTGATAGGACTTCAGGTGTGAACCTGATGGCTGCTGGGTATGGGGAGGCTGTGTTCTTTGCAGTATTGAAGAAGGAGCCGGAACTCTCCGGGGGCTGATATGGTGAGGAGATGGAGCAGAAGGTGCAAACCTGAGAAAACAATTATAAAAGGAAACATGAGGGACATAAAACAGCAGGAACAAAGACAAACTCTCCAAAGCCAAATTCTCACCTCCCATTCTGGCTAACCAAGAGCGTGACAACAAGCCTTTTAAAAAAAAATCCTTCAGGATTTTTCTCTACCCTCCCCACTGCCGTTTCCCATTTAACCACTGAATTCTCAACTGAGATACAGAAGGAATAAACAAGAACAATAAAGGGAAAACCTACTCACAGTTTGGGTTTCTCAAGATTTCTAAGCTGCATTTCAAGTACACTATGTTTGGTGAAATTCAAAGTACATCTTTTGCCAAGCCCTTTTTCTGCTAATTTTTAAAATCCATTTGCATTTTAGGGGGAAATTTGATCCATATGTTTCTGAATCATTTACACTTAGCTCATAAACATTTTGTTTTGTAAGATCTATCTGAGGTCCAAGAAGTGTTGTTACAAGTCTTTATTATGAGCCTCTCTAATCCTATTCTCTTTAAACAATGAATTTTCTTTTGCCAAGAATGAATTAACTTAAACCTCAAAGGTCAAGTGTGGCTTGAAATCCAGAACCCATGAGATCTGCGTGGGCTCCGTGCCTGGCAAAGAGTATTCTTGAGGGTGTGATAGGAACATGATATAGGAGTCACATGCGCCAATCACAGTAAGACTACTGGTGGTTTCTGGGGTGGGGGACATATTGGTGTTTAAATAAGGTGATGTTGGCAAGAAACCTGGGATATGAAATGGACGATTGTACATTGATCTTCCAATTGTAAAGGAAAATTGGAAAGACCTGACTCACTATGTTTAAAATGACAGTTTATGCTTTCTACCATTGAAGGCAAGATGGAATTGTGAGAACAATATTACAGTTTAGCAATGTCTATCAAATATCAAAATGATCTTCTGGGTGCCAGTTCAGTAGAGGACTGGCACAAGTGTAGGGGAGAAAGGAGCAAGGAGTCTGTCAGTGCAGTAAAATGAAGCAGCAAAATAACTTTGGGGAAAACTACACTAGCAATGAATTGTTTAGTTTCCTCAAAAAGTCCCAGTAAGCTGAAAACTTTTAATCAGCTGTTCCTTACAGTGTGTAGAAAGACAGGCTTTGTTTTGCACTAACACGTATAGGTCACCATCTGCTTACATTGCTTATTTCATAGGAACAAATCACTTTAACTTTGCTGGGCTTTTGTGGAGGGCCATGGATGATAAAAAGGGAAGATGAACCAGTCAAGTTTATAAACTGATTGGAAACATTCTGAACCAGAATATTTAATAAGGGTAGAACTTCTATGTTTGTACTGTAGCAGTAAGAAAGCATGGGACAAAAATCTCATGTTCTTTTTGCTTTTCCCATGTGAAGTGTGATGAGACTATAGAAGAAGGTGAATCTAAGAACCAAGAAAGGACGAGTCGGACTTGCTAACCTCTAGGGAAAAGAGGTCAAGGCGAGGAGCTTAAACAAACCAGCTGGGTTGGGATGCCTGTTTAATTGATCATTTACATCTTCATTCCGCTGAAAGAGAATGAATAGTAACTGACTGTCCCGTGCTGGGTAAATACACATTGTCTGAGCATATCATCTTAATTGGGATTACCCTGAAAAGATGTGCTGAATAGCTGGAGAGAAAACACAGCAAGCAAATCCTGGCACTGCCCTGAGAACATCTAGTAAAACTCATTTGCCAGGATTCCTCATATGGAGGCTATTTTCTGGGGAAACATGTCTTTAACGTGTCTCGCAAGTTGCTCTGAGGGTGTGGGAGAGGGATGAGGAATTGTGAGATCACAGACTTTAGGGGTAGAAGGAATCCAGGTTACCACCTAATCCCGAATCCCCTGGTACTTAAAGATCCCCAGGATTGGAGGGAGGAAGGATCTGAATTTCAAGGCAACCTATGGTGCTATTTAACAGTCATTGTTGGTGTCCCATTTTGGGCAAAGGAGCAAGATCCTTTGATTGGCTCCCTAATTCTGTTTCCTCAGTTGTAAAGAAAAGATGCAACTTGCTCTAGATGGTTTTACAGTCCCTTCTTCTGGAATGTCTGCTATCCTCTTTCTGTTGAGGACTGTGGGACACACAGATGTGTGAATGGGCAAGTCAGCAAGTAGATCTATATCTAGATCCTACACATATATGATTCTATATAATTATATGCTAATTAAATCATTCTTATGTACTCATTCTTGGAAGTTCCAAACCAGGGCCATGCTCTCTTGGCTGCCAAATAGTGCCCAGTATAATAACATCATTGAATAAAGAAAAAAATATGATAGGTACAAATCATGGTTTTAGCACTTCTATCTCAAGGACACGCAGGAATAAAATATTACGGCTTCAATTGACTCAAGATTTTGCTTTTTCCTAATTCAGGCTGAATTTTCCTCTATGTTATTCAAATAAATTAATTTATATAATATAAAGTTAATATAATTTCAAAACACATTATGTCACCCCATAGAAAGTATTAATGAAAATTTAAATATAAACTATTCTAAGTAAAATACACATTTAAAGTAGGCTTTGATTTGAAAAGGAAAGAAATAATACAGAAATGTTAACTTTTAAACATGTAGAGCAAAAAAAAAAAAAAGGACAAAAAGTGATCACAATTATACAGACAATTGCTAGGAACAAGGAAGTAGATAGGAAGCCACCACTAAAAAGTCCAGCCTAAGAAGTGAGTGTATATATAGGATTGATTTTCAAGTACAGCAGACAGAATCAATTTTGTTGCTGTGTAAAAACACCACATAGTACCATATTTAAAATATTTCAAAATTTATTAATTTAAATTTAATGTTGATAAAGTTAGTTACTTGTTAACCAGCTCAGAGCAGAGTAGAAATAGTAAACTAAAATCAGGGGTGAGAGGGCAGGAGACGTGTGGGGAAGATGAAGAGAGAGTCTTCCTGTTCGAGGTAAAGTCCTTGTGAATGTCAAAACACAAAAATGGACAACTCTTCCCTTAGCAAGACAGATGCCAGGAGAGTGATTCAACAAGCTAACAAGTGGCCTGAGGTTATTTGGTGCAAAAGCAAACAACAAACAAACAGAAAACACACATGCTTAGATGCTCACTAAGCAAAAATAAACTGTTTTCACTATTGTTGAAGGCAAGGTACGGGCCTCAGAATCCCATCTTCTAAGTGTCTGCACCTACTTTCCAGTCCTGTTTCTTCAAAGCGCGCACACACACACACACACACACACACACACACACACACATCAAAATGAATATGCCCTGAATATTCTGCCCCCAAAAGTTAAGTGAGACTTTATTTTAAATCAAATGAAGGTGAATTAAATTTTTTTGATGCTAAAATAAAACATGGTGATGCCAAGGATAAATTGTAGTTTTTTGCCATTTTCCCTCTTACGGAGTATCTTATTCCCCAATTATGTCAGACCAAAATGACATCACTCTCATTCATCTTGAGTTACAGTGTGTCCAAGAGCCAGAAGAGACACCTTCTGACATCTTTTCTAGGTCCAACCCTGTTCTCTGGTTGCTGATCTGCAGTTGACATTTCAGAGCTTTCATTGGACATGGCTTACTAGTCTCTTCTTTAGCTTTTTAAACTTCTTTGAAACAATAGATGATTGCTCTGTAAATGGGCACATAACAGCCTTAAAAAAAAAAAAAAATTACTGCTTACCAGAAACAGATCACACAAAAGCTAACCAGAGAACTGAGTCAAACATTTCCACTCATTTGGTAGAGGAGTTTGTATAACCCTACCAAGAGCAATGGTAAGCAAAAGAAAAAAAAAGAAAGGGAAGGGGAAGGATTTTAAAACTTTATAAAAATTCCTCTGTGGGGAGCTGGGTGTGGTGGCTCACGCCAGTAATCCCAGCACTTTGGGAGGCCGAGGTGGGCGGATCCCGAGGTCAGGAGACAGAGACAATCCTGGTTAACACAGTGAAACCCTGTCTCCACTAAAAGTACAAAAAATTAGCCAGGTGTGGTGGTGGGCGCCTGCAGTCCCAGCTATTTGGGAGGCTGAGGCAGGAGAATGGCATGAACCCAGGAGGCAGAGCTTGCAGTGAGCTGAGATCTCACCACTGCATTCCAGTCTGGGTGACAGAGCAAGACTCCGTCCAAAAAAAAAAAAAAAAAAAAAAAAAAAAAAATCCTCTGGGGGTTGAGAAAACATTTAAAACGTTTCTGCAAATATGTATCTCTACCTATCTCAAAGAATGTCTGATTATTTGGGAGTATTTATTTGGCCACTCTCTTTCCCTTCTACACCCTTCTCCTCTGCTTTCTCAGCCACAATCCCCTGTTATCATTGAGCTCCCCAGCCATGCAGTGGCTGGCCCAACAGCATTCAATCTTAGACTGTTTCTCAGATCAGTTGCTCCCAACTGAGATGCATAGACACCGAGACACTGAGACACTGAGAACTGCTTAGGTTCATGTGCAGAAAAAGTGGGAATGGCAGGAGAAGCAGATGGACAAAGGAGAAGACAGACAGGCCAGAAGTCACACCCACCTGGGCTTGGATCCTGGGTCTGTCTGTTACTAGCTGGGTAAACAAGTAAATTCCCCACTTTCTCCCAGGATCAATTTTAAGCATAAAATGAAGGTAATCTCAACTTTCACTGAAGGTTGTAAAGTCCATGGTGACATTTACTCATTCAAGGGGTCTGTGTTGAACACTAAATGTGTGGCATTGTTCTAAGCACTAGGGGTAGAGCAACTAAAGACATATACCTCTGCCTTTGCAGAACTTACATTTTAGTAAGGGGAGGCAGGCAGTGAAGAAATTTAAGTAAGCAACGTATCTACTGGGCTAGAGAAAATGAGTGCTATGGAGAAAATCAGGGAGACAGCAAAGGGTGGGGTGGATTAGGAATAATTTTAAATTGGGAAGTCAGGAATATCAAAGTACTTAATACAATAAATGTCTGATGCCTTCTGGGTGGCCAATACATGTTTATGGAATGACTGATTGAATGTAATTTTAAGGCATCCCTGATATTAACATGTACCCCAGTGTTCGAGAGCTGTGTAAGACTGTGGTCCCAGCAATGTATTAGAACATCTATAGAGTTCTTAGAAAATATTAAGACTCTTTCCTTCTTTGACTATTCAGATATAAACACTAAGGCTCAAAGGAAAGTGAGGCATACTGTTGGGGGAATGTAAATTAGTTCAACCATTGTGGAAGCCAGTGTGGTGATTCCTCAAAGACCTAGAACCAGAAATAGCATTTGACCCAGAAATCCCATTATATACCCGAATCCCATTACTTTGGGTATATAATCCCATTATATACACAAAGGAATATAAATCATATAGAGATACATGCACATGTATGTTCACTGCAGCACTATTCACAATAGCAAAAACATGGAATCAACCCAAATGCCCATCAATGATAGACTGGATAAAGAATATGTTGTACACATACACCATGGAATACTATGCACCCATAAAAATGAATGAGATCATGTCATTTGCAGGGACATGGATGGAGCTGGAAGCCATTATCCTCAGCAAACTAATGCAGGAACATAAAACCAAACACCGAATGCTCTCACTTATAAGTGGGAGCTGAACAATGAGAACACATGGACACAGGGAGGGGAACATCACACACTGGGGCCTGTTTGGGGGTGTGAGGGAGGGAGAGTATCAGGAAAAATAGCTAATGCATGCGGAGTTTAATACTTAGATGATGGGTTGATAGGTGCAGCAAACCACCATGGCACAAGTTTACCTCTGTAACAAACATGCACATCCTGCAAATGAATCCCAGAACTTAAAATAAAATTAAATTGAATTAAAAAAAGAAAGTGAAGCATTTACTCATGTGGCTGATTTTCTGGTTCTAGAAGTAGTTAATCTTGGTCTCGTGTATAGGTCTACTATGTTGGTGCTGAGTTTCCCAATGGAATATCCTGAGTCCACAAATTCATACAATTATAGAATGGTTTAGCTGGAAAGGGCACTGGAGCACCATCTTATTTGGATAAAAAAAAATGCCCAACGAGGTAAAATACTTTGCTTAAAGTCACAAAGGTGAGAAAGACTTCTCCAGTGGAGATATAAAGCAAGCAAGAGTGGTGGGGTGAGGAAGGAACGAGGAAGATTCCTGAGGGCATTTGAAATGTTCATCTTTATCATGGGCTGGTGGGAGGGCGTGTCAGCATCATACTACCTTCAAAAAATCGAGCAATGGCAAGTGTAGCTCAGTGTGCTTTGGTGAACTTGCTCAGTCCCGAACTGGAGTTCTTCATGCACAACACAGAATATACCTTTAGTCTTTCTAACTAGTTAACTCCTTTCAGGTAGGGCTCTTTCCCCTGTGTATAAGTCCAAAGTATTTCTTTGTCAATGTCCACATTCATTTCTTTAACAAAATTTACTAATAGATTGTGTTACAAGTCAAGCATGTCATAAATATTTCTTTCTTTTCTTCATTTGTACTGTACCCACAAGCAGTTCTAGTCAGCAATGTAGGACTGTGTTTTAGCACTGCTTTGGGGGTTAACACTTTGAAAAGAAGGAATTTATGTGTTTACATGATCAACTAGATTAAAAGTCGGTATGTGTTCTGGATAGCTTCTTTCCCCCCGTCTCTTCCACGGCGGCTACAGACCTCCCGAAGAAGGAAGGATTCATTAGAACAGCTTGTTTCATTGTATTCACACGAAAAATATTATTGATTTGCTGCCAGGGAGTAGAAATAATGGATATAAACTAGTCTACGATGGATTTGGGGAGGTATTTTTTTATTTCCCCAAAGAATTGCAGGGTATCATCTGTGGCGGTTTTAAAATTCATCTGTGAAAACTAATCAATGAAAAATGGCTGTAGCAGTTGGCCAACTGCAGAGGGGGAAGAAAGGAATCCTTTTCAAAAGTTAAAAAGAAAAGCCCAGTTTTAAGGATTTCACATCTGATTTAACATCTAAAAAAACCCCGCAATGATAATACCCCACTTTGTATAGCCAGACAGCACTCCATTTTAGTAGACTTTAGTGGTCTTTATAACGATTTATGAATCACTTCATGAATTCCTGGCTGACTCATCTGGGTGACTATAGTATCTACTTATACTTCCCTTCTGTCTCACAAAAGAGATACTTGGACTCAGTTCAATCCAGATTTGTCCCCAAATGAATCACAGCACGTTACTGGGGGAACTGCAAATTGAATTCAGCTTCTGAGACAATCAAGACCAGCTTTCAGTAAAGAAGGAACAGCCGCTGGGAAGTGTGGGTAATTGCAACACTGTCCACTGGGGCAGGACTGGGGCAGGCCAAGAGCTGTGTGTCCGTCTGAGGACTCTGTCCCCAAATAGTCCAAGAACTGAATCCGTCCCCTGGAAGAGTTTGGTGCTCCTTATGAGAGGCTGGGTCAATATTAACTGCAAATAATTCATTCAGTTGGAAAAGCCCAGGACTCAAAAATGATTGCCTGAACCTACATTGAGCATGACAAAATGAAGTCTCTGAAGTTGGCTGTAGGTGAAAAGATCACAGATGCTTTTTGAAGGAGATGCTCTTATATATTATGAGTGAGTGAGTGTGAGAAACAGAAAGGACAGAGTGTTCTGGAGGAAAGTTTCTCCTCTTGGGTATAGGGAGCAAGCTGTAAGTCAAAAAAACAAAGTAATCAATGCCCAAGGCAGAGAAGTGTTATTTTTTTTTTTTTTCTTCGAGATGCTGAAATAGGACCCAGAGCATTGCAACGTTTCTCCTCTGTGGAAAAAAAAAAGGGAGGAGGGGAGAACGTCTTGGGTATGTCAGAAAAATGAATTATGCAGGACCAAGAGAGGAGTTTTCTGGAATATCCTGACTGCAGAATTGGCTGTGACTCAGTTGTTTGTCTATTTCAGAATCTGACATGGGGAGAGAGGGAAGAAAGGCTGATTCTGCCAAATCCTCTCTTTAAGAAAGCACCAAACTGAAGAAAATGTATCCAGTGTGGTCCTAGACATTTGATGTAAAAAATTCTACTATGAAAAAAAAAAACCGGTAATGATATCATCTCTTGGGTTTCTCTGAATAGGTCAGAGCAAGGGGATTAACTCAGTCCTGTAGCAAAGGCAAGAATCTTTCTCTTGTTCAGCATGGTGTCAGACATAGCGTTCAATCTACTTTACAATAGAATGCATTAGATGAAAGAAAAACATTCAGAAGAGAGGGTAATGAGAATGTCAGATGAGAAATAAGACAAAAAATCAGTGTTATTTTTGTCTAAGCATGAGAAATGGAGGCATAGGCTTACAAAAAATGGACTATCCAGTATCCTTCTCATGGTTTCAAAATGCAAACACGTGTCTTTTGAACACACCAGAAGAACTTCGAGAACCAACTTTAAATGCAGTACTCCTGCCAAGTGTGGCCTTTGGAAGCCACAACCATAGAAGACTTCAAAACTCTATATAATCCATACATTTGAAAAGAAACTGGCTGGGTGATGCTTCAGTCATTAATAACATGTGCTGTTTATATGTGCTTTTTTCCCCCATATATTGAATGTCAGGTGCAGGAATTTTCTGCACCTTCTCTTAAAGATAAGACTCAACATTTGACTAGAGAAATGAATGGAAGGAAACAGCATATATTTTAAAAATTGACAATTAGTGAAGGGCTTTTGGCTCTTATAGATGGAAAAAGCATAAACCCTCAGATACTTGCTACTAATGTGTATCTCCAACAACCTTATCTAGTTCTATAAGAAGGTAAGTATTTAACAAATGTAGGTCATTGCAGATGAAGAATTACTCTGCTGAACATGGTTCCACAGACCTGGTTCTCAACTTGGTACCAATTCTTGTGCCCAGGTAGATGATACATTTGCCCGACTGGTGCAAATGTCCAGCTGGATATTATATTTGCACAGCCTCTGGCTCTGAGAGGAGAATATCTATTCAAGAGAATGAGCCTAATCATTTTCTCTGAGGGGAAGGATGAGTAAAACAGATTTTTTTCTCCTTCTAACTAAACAGAAAAGCAACCAAAGACTATTTCTCCAAAAAGGACACAAACACAAAAGGCTCATCCAATGAACTTTGCCTCTTGGTTTCTGCTCACCTCAATACTCTCCTGACCACCAATCAACACAGTTCTTCACTTGCATAAAGATAATCTCTTAGCAGCTAAGTCTCCTAACTGTCGCTACTTAGGAAAGGAAAAAACCATGAAGATTTCTGGATTACACCTTTAAAAGATTAAGTAGAGGCAATCCTTTGACCAGCCTATTCTATGTCAGAGAGGAAGCACTTTGGAATATGTGGATGTCTTGACTCAGGCTAGAATGGCTTATGGGCTTTTGCTTTGAGAATTCTGACTATATATGACTTGCTGTTTCAGAAACAGCAGATGACAAGAACATACTAACAAGTTGGAATAATACCATGAGTTAGTGTGACCTCCCTTGTTGCTTCATGCTAATACAATGAAGTAGAGGTTGCAAGAAGAGAAATTTTATTTCACCTAAGCCTTTCTTGTTACTGTCATGACTCACTTTCCTGACTGAAAATCCAAGGGGACTAAGAAAACATCATCTTGTGCTTAACATGAGGTGGATTTGTTTGGAATATGGAAACAAAATAAAGATGATTGATTTGGCTTTTGGAGGTCAAATGACTTCCTTGGCACTTAAAAAATGGTTTCTTTTACAGGCATCCTAATAGTTGTTTTTGATATGTGATTATAATTAATCTAAAATGAAGAACCAGTGCATTTCAAAATAAAACATACATGGATAAGGATCTGATATAACAAACGCTGAAACCACAAGTGGAGCTGTTTGCTTGGGAGAGTGTCCCACAGAGGCTCCCGTCAGTGTCTCCTGTCTTCCCAGGAAGTGGCCTGGAGGAGAGAAGAACAACAATTGCCTGCTCTGGGATACTGTAACCACTCTCGGAAATAACAAAGGAATGAGAGTAGTAGTATTGTTTCCATCCACATTCATTCATTTTACAAAATTCCTTAGGTTTCTCCTATCAGCACTGAGCGGTAAGCATTCTGCACAAGGTAGCCGTCAACCTGACATAGTCTCTGTGCTCAGGGAGACTGGGACCCCTGTAGGGTAATAGAAGCAATCAGTAAGCAAATAGTGCAACTTCAGGGAGCGAGAAGTCAATGAAGGAAAATTAAAGCAGAGTTAAAGAGGAAAGGGAGGTGGGAAAGGAAAGTTTTAGATAGTCAGGAAGGGCCTTTCTGAGGAGGTACTATTTGAGCCGACACCAGAAAAGAAGGCACAAGTCATGTGAGGTTCTGATGAGAGTGGCTTTCAGGTCTCAGGAACAGCAAGTACAAAGTCCCCAAGGCAAGATTAGTGACTGTTTTTTAGAAACTCCAGCAAGGCCAGTGTGGCTGGAACAGATTAAACAAGGGAATTGACAATGGGTGAATTTAGCAGAGGCCAGACCACAGAGGGTCATGTACACTACAAAATGGAGTTTGAATTTTATTCCAAGTATTAGCCAGGGAGAGGTGTGAACAGAAAAGAGATTATTCCATTTACATTTTAAAGGGTAACTCTTGTGGTGTAGAGCAATGTCATGTGTGTGCTGGTGGGATGAGGGTAGATGATCATAGGTAGGCAAGATTTGATGCAGAGAGACCAGTTAGAGGCTATTTTGCTTAAGATGGGAGGGGACAGTGGCTTGAACTAGGGTGGAGGAGTGAAGTCAATTAGTCTTGAAATGTATTTTGAAGATAGAACCAACAGGACCTACAGATGAATTAGATATGAGAGTGTTTGGGAAAAGGGAGGAATCCGAGTTGACTCCTGGGTTTTTTAGGTTGTTAATAGTAAGTTGAAGATAACTATATAGACTTAGCTCTTGATTTTCCTCCATTATCGAGAAACACATTAGACTGAAAATTATGTTCATAGAAGTTTTGAGGAACACATGGACATT
Organism: Piliocolobus tephrosceles; assembly: GCF_002776525.5. Classification (NCBI taxonomy): domain Eukaryota; kingdom Metazoa; phylum Chordata; class Mammalia; order Primates; family Cercopithecidae; genus Piliocolobus; species Piliocolobus tephrosceles. The sequence goes on along the minus strand of NC_045447.1, from coordinate 78,547,047 downwards.
TAAATCAGAGATAGGTCAGAGAAGACTGGGGAAGCCAGTTCAGCAATGTTTTGTTGTTGTTGTTGTTGTTGCTGTTGTTATTTTATCTTTTTCTTTTCCTCTGGAGCCATTCACAATCACTAGACTGGCAAAAAGAAAGTAACCAATGTCATCTATTTCCTTGTAAGTGTATGTGTGACTTCCAGGAGTATATCAGAGGAGTGCATTTAAGAAGTTATTAGTAAGAGAAGAAAGTTCATTCCAAAGACCAAAGACCTAACTGATATTTGCCACAGAGGATGAAGCATGGCTTTGGCCATGGATCCTCAATAGTTAGGAAGCTTAAAGACTGGCTGGCCATTCTACACTGGAATAAACATTGAGAAGTACCAGGAACTTTCCATAGATTTAAAGAAAACAAAGTAGGGAAAGACCACCAACCTTTTCTAATCTAAAACCCAAAGCTCTCATCTCCATTTTCAAAAATAGGATATCAGAATTTTCTGCCTCTGTACTGCTCACAACATTGAGATCAGGAACAACTTTTATTACATTCAACAATTCTTGTGTGTGCGTGGGCGTGTGCATACACGTGTTGGGTAGGGAATGGATTTTGGACCTCACCTCTCTTAATCTTGAATATCTGTGGAAGTTACCTTTCTGTAGAGAGAAACTGGTCCCCTCATGGGATGCTAAATGAGGATAACAGCTTGACTTCTACATAAAAGTGCTGTGGCCCACAGAGAAAGAATGATGTTCATGATGACATGGCACAAGGTGAGCCCCAGAGTGACAGACTCTACCAGAGGATGATGTGGATGTCAACATGCAGGTTGACAAAAATGGTTATTTGAGGCTTATATTTGTCTTTTAACAATGACTTTTCTCAACTATTCCAATGATCAAGATTGTCAAACTTAATTGCCTATGTTTATCTGTTACCCTCTAAGTTAGATGTGTTTCTATATGTGTTGGAAAGTTTCTGTGATACGCATCAATGATCACAGAGCAGTGTTCACTGGACAAATTGCAACTATAAGATGACACACAGTCATGCAGTGAACTCTTAGTCATATCCAAGTTTTCTCAGATATAATGGAGACAAGTGAGACAAAATTACTGCTGGATTAGATCTCTACTTTTCAAATGTTCATCAGTTTGCCTTTAAAATGGAAGTAATTTTTTTTGTGACACTCAGTAACTCTTCAAAACCCTGGTAGTTCATGACTACATAAAATACAAGCTTCAAATTGCAAGAGACAAAACTGTCTTTACAAATGGTACTAAAAAGGAAAATAACACAATCCCTACTGTGCTGCTTCACTAGTCCAGGAGGTACAAAACAATGCCTTTGGCTATTTGAGAACAAGATGACCCATTTTTCAATTCCTTGTCTTTTTTCTTCTATCAGGCAGAGAATGCATTCTGAACCCTTTGTGGGTGGATAATAGACGAGGGAGGAATTTGGAATGTACGCAAGAGTCACTACATCCCCCTTATTGGCCCAACACACAACTTCTTGTCCTCAAGTTAAAGCTCAAACCTCTAAATGTGGCTGATAAGGTTACTCCCTAATTTCTACACTATATTCCACCCTTGCTGGCTCTCTTCCTCCTTAGCTTTTATATACAACACTTGTTGTACATAGTCTTCTTGCCTGTAGGTTATCAGCTTTCAGGAAAAAATTTCTTTCTCTAGTCCTTTCTCCCCAATTTTGGGTTATGTGCTCTTTCTGTATGCATCCACAGGCCCCTATATCACCCCTTCATAATACTCTAAACTATGATTGCCTGTTGGCTTGGTGTCTTCCATTTGAGTAAATACTCTGAGAGGGCAGGGCTTCTGACAATGACCTCTTGCTTCGTAGGCATTCCCCTCATTGGTCTTTTTCCTTTCTCAAACCTTCCTTGGAACCTGTCACTGTATTACTCAGTACATGGCAGTATGGAGGTCACTAGGAAACTTAAGGTTCCTGCTCACCAAAAGTTAACAATTCGGTTAGCATGGTGACATTTGGTAAATAGTACATACATGAAACAGATGATAAGATCCAAGGGATTCATCAGGGGAACTTGATTTTGTGAACTGTGAGAGGCAGAGGAGAGGTTTCCTGCATTAAGAACTAAACTGAGCACCAAAGGATGGGTAACACTTGGTTAAGGATAGGAAGAAAAAGGAAGATTTTATATAGAAACAAAGCCCGAATTGAGACACAGAAAAAAGGAAACGAAGTCAGAAGTCAGACTGGTTTGAGTAGAGCTAAAGAACTTTACAGAATTGCAAAGCCATTGAATTGAAAACAGTTGCTGTCTTTGACTCTTTAGCACCCAGGCAACCAACATTACATTCCACATGATTAATTAGAAAATGATACCTGTGAGACTACAAAATGAGTCTCAACAAATTTTTAAAATTGTAATCATATCAAGTATCTTTTCCAGCTACGATGGAATAAAACAAGAATTCAATATCAGAAAGAACTTTGGAAACCATGCAAATACATGGAAATTAAACAGCATGCTCCTGGATGACCATTGGGCCAAAGAGAAAGTTAAGATGAAAATTTAAAAATGTCTTGAAACAAATGAAAATGAAAATACAACATCCCTATATTAGTCCGTTTTCATGCTGCTATTAAAGACACACCTGAGACTGGGCAGTTTACAAAAGAAAGAGGTTTAATTGGACTTACAGTTCCATGTGGCTGGGGAAGCCTCACAATCATGGCAGAAGGTAAGGAGGAACAAGTCCCATCTTACATGGATGGCAGAAGGCAAAGAGAGAATGAGGAAGATGCAAAAGCAGAAATCCGATAAAACCATCAGGTCTCGTGAGACTTATTCACTACCACAAGAACAGTATGATGGGAAACCACCCCCATGATTCAGTTATCTCCCAACAGGTCCCTCCCATAACACGTGGGAATTATGGGAATACAATTCAAGATGAGATTTGGGTGAGGACACAGCCAAACCATATCATTCCACCCCGGCCCCTGCCAAATCTCATCTCCTCACATTTCAAAACCAATCATGCTTTCCTACCGTTCCCCAAAGTCTTAACTCATTTCAGCATTAACTCAAAAGTCCACAGTCCAAAGTATCATCTGAGATAAGGCAGGTCCCTCCCACCTATGAGCCTATAAAATCAAAATAAAGCTACTTATTTCCTGGATACAATGGGGATACAGACACTGGGTAAATATAACCATTCAAAATAGGAGGAATTGGCCAAAACAAAGAGGCTACAGGGCACACGCAATTTCTCCAGTTGGGCAGTCAAATCTTAAAGCTCCAAAATGATCTCCTTTGACTCCATGTCTCAAATCTAGGTCATGCTGATGCAAGAGGTGGGTTCCCATGATCTTGGGCAGCTCTGCTCCTGTGACTTTGCAGGGTGCAGCCTCCCTTCTGGCTGCTTTCACGGGCTGGCATTGAGCATCTGTGGCTTTTCCAGGTACACAGTACAAGCTATCAGTGGATCTACCATTCTGGGGTCTGAACCTTCTTCTCACAGCTCCACTAGACAGTATCCCAGTAGAGATTCTGTGTGGGCTCTCTGACCCCACATTTCCCTTTTGCATTGCTCTAGCAGAGGTTCTCCATGAGAGTCATGCCCCTGCAGCAAACTTCTGCCTGGGCATCCAGGCATTTCCACACATCTTCTGAAATGTCGGCAGACGTTTCCAAACCTCAATACTTGACTTCTGTGTACCCACAGGCTCAACATGACGTGGAAGCTGCCAAGGCTTAGGGCTTGCACCATCTGAAGCCATGGTCGGAGCTTCAGGCCCCTTTCAGGCACTGCTTGAGTGGCTGGGACGCAGGACACCAAGTCCCTAGGCTGCACACAGCACAGGGACCCTGGGCCAGACCCTGGAGACCACTTTTTCCTTCTAGGCCTTAGGACCTCTGACTGGAGGGGCTGCTGTGAAGACCTCTGGCATGCCCTGGAGACATTTTCCCCATTGTCTTGGGAATTAACATTTAGTTCCTCATTACTTATGCAAATTTCTGCAGCCAGCTTGAATTTCTCCCCTGAAAATGGGATTTTCTCTTCTAATGTATTGCCAGGTTATAAATTTTTCAAACTTTTATGCTCTGTTTCCCTTTCAAAACTGAATGCTTTTAACAGCACCCAAGTCACTTCCTGAATGCTTTGCTGCTTTGAAATTTCTTCTGCTGGATACCCTGAATCATCTCTCTCAAGTTCAAAGTTCCACAAATCTCTAGGGCAGAGGCAAAATGCCACCATTCCCTTTGCTAAAACATAACAAGAGTCACCTTTGTTCCAGTTCCCAACGAGTTCCTCATTTCCATAACGCTATTAGCATTTTGGGCAAAGCCATTCAACAAGTCTTTAGGAAATTCCAAATGTTTCCACATTTTCCTATCTTCTTCTGAACCCTCCAAACTGTTCCAACCCCTGTCTGTTACCCAGTCCCAAAGTTGCTTCCACATTTTCAGGTATCTACAGCAGCACCCCACTCTACTGGTACCAATTTACTGTATTAGTCTGTTTTCATGCTGCTGTTAAAGACATACCCAAGACTGGGCAATTTATAAAAGAAAGAGGTTTAATTGGACTTACAGTTCCACGTGGCTGGGGACGCCTTATAATCATGGTGGAATGTAAGGAGGAGCAACTCCCATTTTACATGGATGGCAGCAGGTAAAGAGAATGAGGAAGATGCAGAAGTGGAAACCCCTGATAAAACCCTCATATATCATGAGACTTATTCACTACCAAGAGAACAGTATGGCAGAAACCATCCCCATGACTCAATTATCTCCCAACAGGTGCCTCCCACAACACATGGGAATTATGGGAATACAATTCAAGATGAGATTTGGGTGGGGACACAGAGCCAAACTATTATCAGTCCCCAACCCAAACCTGTGGAATACAGCAAAAGCAGTGCTAAAAGGGAAGTTTGTAGCAATAAATGCTTATATCAAAAAAGTAGAAAGATTACAAGTAAACAATCTAAAAACATACCTCAAAGAACTAGAAAAGGAGGAACAAACCAAACCCCAGTTTAGCAGAAAAAAACAAGTAATAAAGATATGAGCAGAATAATATGAAATAGAAACTAAAAAATATACAAAGAAGCAACAAAACAGAAAGCTAGTTATTTGAACATATAAATAAAATTGATAAACATACAATCTACCAAGACTGAATAGGAAGAAATAAAACACCTGAACAGACCAATAATGCATAATGAGATGGAATCAGTATTAGAAAGTCTTCCCAAAAGAAAAGCCCAGGACCAGATAGATTCACAGCAAAATTCTACCAAACGTATAGAGAACTAATACCAATCCTCTGGAAACTATTCCAAAAAATTGAAGAGGAAATTCTCCCACAGGCATTCCATGAGGCCAGCATCACCCTGATACCCACACCAGACAAAGTCACAACAACAACAACAACAACAACAACAAAAATAAAACTGCAGGCCAATATCCCTGATGAACATAGACACAAAAATCCTCAGTAAAATGCCAGCAAACCAAATTCAATAGCACAAGTGCGATTTATACTAGGGAAGCAACAATGGTTCAACATATATAAATCAATAAATGGGATATATAACATCAAGAGAATGGGGGCAAAAAACCATATGATCATCAGTTAAATAGAAGGAATAAATTAAATGCCTGGTAACAGAATAAGGTGACTATAGTTAAATAAAAAACATATTATACTTGGGTGTTGGACATCCTAAATTACCTTAACTTGATCACTATGCATTATATACATGTAACAAAATTTCACATCATATGGCCACAAATTTGCATAAAAATAAACTAAAATAAAGATAAAAAATAAAGAAAATAAAGTAAAAAAGAAAAGAAATGTCAAAGTTACTCATGCAAATTACTGAAAGGCCTATTATGCATGTATAAAAGTACCTAGAATTCTAGCAATGCCATATCTGAAATAATACATTATGAGTGAAAAGAATAAGCCTTTCCAATACTACATAGAGACTAAAAAAAATTGTCATTCCTTATTTGGTAAAGGTGCTTTGACTACTTCTCAAAAATAATTATTCCTCACATTTTCTGCTGCTGATTCATATACTGGATTGAATACTCTCCGAAGACACTACACATCCCTTCTTTCTGTGATATTATGAAATATATATTTGGTTTTCCTCCTCATTCCTGGCATACAACTTCTAAAATCCTTGGAATCTTTGAAATGATAGTGTCTTTTTGTATGCTAATTAGTTGACTGATGGCTGGCAGCCTCTGGCTGCCTGAAAGAATGACACTGGCCACTGGAGAGAACAAGACAGGATTAGAGTGTTGACTTTTAGCCTCAACCCCCAACCTCTGAGGGAACAGGGGCCAAAGAGTAAACTGATTACCAATGGCCAATGATTTAATCAATCATGCCTATGTAATGAAGTCTCCATAAAAATCCAAAAGGACTGGGTTCAGAGAACTTCTGGATAGCTGAATACATGGAGGTTCCTAGAGGGAGGCAGGCCTGGAGAGGGAATGGAGGTTCTGTGCCCCTTCCCATATGCCTTGACCTATACATCTTTTCATTGGTATCCTTTATAATGTCCTTTATAATAAACCAGTAAATTTAAGTGTTTCCCTGAGTTCTGTGAACTGCTCCAGCAAACTAATAGAACCTGAGGAAGGGGCTGTGGAAACCCTGATTTATAGTCAGTCAGTCAGATGTACAGGCAAAATAACCCAGGTCTTGCAACTGGCATCAGAAGTAGGGGGCAGTCTTGTGGAACTGTGTCCTCAACCTGTGGAATCTGACACTCTCTCCAAGTAGAGACTGTCAGGATAGATTGCAATTAGAGGACACCCAGCTGGTGTCTACTGCAGAACTGACTGCATGCTCAGTGGGTTGGGGAAAACCCCCCATACATTTGGTCACAGAAGCATTTTGTGTTGATTATTGTTAAGTGAGAGAACAGAAAAAAACACTTTGGTTTTTTTCCTTATATTTACACTTTCTTTTCAGTCTTTTCTGGCTCAGCCATGTGCTTATAGGAAGCTCTCCATAAGCCTCTCCACTGTGGTCAATCCACAGGCCTCCTTCAGCTCTATTACATGACAAAGCACCATGTTTGTGGCCTTCTTCAGAATGAAGAGAGGCAGCTGACATTCTCTTGTAAAAGATGAGCAACGCAAACTCAGAGGATTTCTTCTTGGAATTGTAAGATTTCTGCATTTCAAAAAGAAGCTCCCATCAATATTTTTGTTTTCTCTGGTCTAACAGACATACTATGAAATTCAATGAATTAACATTTCCAAAGACGCTGAGTTCCTCTCATGGGAAGCCACTGTCATAAAGTACCACTGGCTCATTCAACATGACATAGTAAAACACCACTTCCCGTAATAAGTTAAATCAACATTAGGTGATGTGGTGTGTAGCTTAAATCACTGAAATAATGTGTCATTCAGATAATATTTCAAAATAAAAATGGAACCTTGTCAGATTGAGAGAACTTACATTAATTTTATTTTATGATGGTAAGGATCAAAGAACTTGATGCTAACTGGGTAGATTTGGTGGACCTTTCCTGACTTCTGACAGTGACTCAGCCCATTTTTTTTACCATGTTAAAGCTAAGTAAATGATGAATCAATGCCTGCAAAGCAGGAAAAGATGCCAGTTTCCCACTAAAAATCGCAGAGTGTGATAAACCTATTTCCGTTAAGAAAACTGCTGGAGTTTTTACTGGGGGATTTCCCAGGCAAACAGAGGCAAAGATATACAAACCAAAAGCGGAAGGTAAGCACATTTCCTCTTAGTGTTTTTATGCTGGACACTAACGCAAACCTGGTGAATAAGTCAGGGCTGTTTCATGTTATCCTCCTTTCCAAAGCTGATCGGAAGAGAGAAGCTTCCACACTCACACTTGCCCCACTCCAGCTGGGAAGGCAAGGGATGGGGCACTCATCCAAGTATGGGAGAATATAGCAGCAAGGCAAAACCACAAAGTGCAAATGTCCATTTCATTCTCCCATCATATAAAGTACTTCCTTCCTCTTCATTTCCCCTTCCATGATTATTTACATTATCAAATCCTATGATCATTTAACAACATCCTCTGACTTCCAAACTGAATCACTCAGCTATGCCAAAGCTGCCTGTTTTTATGTTAGTATCCACAGCTATGAAAAGCATGCTTCATGCCATATAACTTGCGAGGCACTTTATCTATTTTGGTTTATTTAATCATAATTCTCCATAAGGTGCAATCTAAATCTCAAAAAAGATAAGAAACACCACATCATCTATGTGGTATTCCCACCAAAAATATTTACAATGAATCTGTTTAGGATAAAACAGTTACACAAATCCAAACCATGGAACACTGGAACACTGTGTAAAATAAATGTCCCGAGTTCTTCAAAAATTGTCAATGTCCTGAAAGACAATAATAATAACAACAAAAAGCTGGAGAACTTCATTAGATTCAAGAAGATGAAAAAGAAATAAAAATTAAATGCACTGGGAGATCCTTATTAGATCCCTGAATCACAAAAAGGAAAACAAACAAAAATCTCCAGCTATAGAAAACATTATTCACAAAATTGGGGAAATCTGAATAGCGAGTAACTATTAGAGAATAGTATTATATTGATGTTAAATTTCCTGAGTATGATTATTATATTGGGTTTATGTAGGAGAATGTCCTTCTTAGGAGATTGCTACTGAAGTAATTGGGGGGTAATTAGGGTTGCTCAGTTATCTGCAACCATCTGTCAAATGGTTCTGCAACAATAGGCAAGAAAACAAAGAATCCTCAAAGTCAGAGAGAGAGGGAGAGAGAGAGAAGAAAGAGAGAAAGAGACAAAGAGAGAAAGAAAGAGAAAGAAAGAAAGAAAGAGAAAGAAAGAAAGGGAAGGAAGGGAAGGAGGGAAAGAAGAAAGAAAAGAAAGAGAGAGAGAAAGAAAGAAAGAAAGAGAAAAAGAAAGAAAGAGAAAAGGAAGGAAGGCAGGGAGGGAAAGAAGAAAGAAAAGAAAAGAAGGGAAAGAAGAAAGAAAAGAAAAGAAAGGAAAGAAAAAGAAAGACAGAGGGGGAGGGAGGGAGGGAGGGAAGGAAGGAAGAGAAAGAAAGAAAGGAAAGAAAGAAAGAAAGAAAGAGAAAGAAAGGAAGGAAGGGAAAGAAAGAAAGAAAGAGAAAAGAAAAGAAAAGAAAGAGAAAGAAAAAAGCAAAACTATTGACAATGGGTGAATATGAGTGCAGGGTATATGCATGGGTATTCATTGTACTATTCTTGCTATTTTTTAAAATATGTTACACAATTTCAAAAGGAGCAATAAAAAATGCAAAATAAAATATTTTAAAAAGACAAACACAAACTCAAGCAGCAGGAGCAGCTAAGGAACTTGCCCACAGCCAAACAGTTAGCAACTGTCAGAACTGGGATGCAAACTTCAGGCATTTGGGTTGTCATGGTCGTTGTCTTTGACTCCGATAATAATTAAAATCTTTTTTCTACATGTATTCTTTTAAAGGCTGTGTACAAAAAGGAGACTCAATGATTGTTTCTGTCTTATATTCTTGTTAAAAGTCGTTATGACTATAGATAAGGAGGTGCAGCGAATGGAGGTTCCAATTGATCATTTCTGAGCATCTCGACACTGTGGAGTAAGATTCTCAGCCAGGCAGAATGAAATGAGATGATGAAAAGTCCATGGCTAATATCATTTAGAACCCAACAGAAAACTACAGCAAATGTGTTTTTTTTTTTTTTTAAATCTTAATTTATAGGAATACATCAGATAAGTGAAAGGAAAGACTTCCTGTCTCCAATGTCTGTGAACTTAATAGATGGTTATCATTTGCGCTGCTCTGCTGACAGATCTTGTGGGAGGAGGCTAATGATTTGTTTACACTTTACTTTGTGCATAGAACTGTTTTACAAAAGTCCAACATCTTCTGATTCATATTTCTAATTGCCAATCAGACATATACACATGGATCTTTTATAAATCACCTAGCATTCAAACTCTTTAAGTCAGTTTCTTATTCCCTCTTCTTCCCCTTCTCCTCCACTCAATATTATTTTATCCTCCACACTACCACACTCTTTTTGTATTTTTCAGTTTCTATTAATGACACAATCTTGGTGTCTGGGGGTAAAACTCATAAATGAATTTTGGTCCCTCCTCTTTGCTCCACATATATATTAATTATTGGTAATTCTGCCTCCTAAATAATTGCTCTTGAATAAATTCTCCATCCTCACTGCTTTGCCTTCCTTCAAGTAACCATATTGCTTACAAGGACTCCTGCAATATTCTTCTCCTTGTTTTTCCTGTCTCTCCTTCCAAGTTCAGTTACTCAACTATCTTGTCACCTGAATTCTTTTGCTGTAATGTGTTTCTCTCTTAACAAAGAAGCTATAATGGTTCTTCACTCCTAGCAGGATAAGAGACAAATTCCTTAGCATCAAATACACAATTCCACATGAGCCAACCTACTGTTATTTGACTTCATCAGCCATGTACGCCTGGATGCTGTCATCCCAAGCTACTGAGACCTTCCCTGACTGTGTCCTCTCTGTTCCTCACATCTTGCATACGTTCTTCTTGCTGCCTTGGATGCTGTGCCCTATTGAGGCATCCAGAAAAGCCTTAGTCTTCCTTCAATGCCTACATCACTGTGTCTTTCTTTCCCTCGCTCCCTGAGACAGATTTAGAGATAACCTCTTTAGGCTCCTGTGATATCTCTATTACATCATTTAACCAAACAGCCTTATTATACTTCATTTGAATGCTTGTCCTCACCATTCAAACCTGTAAGGACAGGAGCATGTTTTAATAACTTTTTGGACTCCAACATCCAACACAGTATCTGACACATAGAAGGTATTCAACAGACGTTCATTAAACAAAATAATGTTAATAAAGGGAGAAAGGCATAAACAATAAAATATACGGTTTATCAGAATTAAAACCACAGACTGCCAAACTCATAGGTCAGGTCAATAATGATGGAACCAGAGATTGCTGGTGAAATGAAAGATTAAAAACTCTTATTCCTGCTGCCTACTCAACCCATTATTTTGTTCAACAATTGCCCATTACCCCAAGCTTGCGCAGAGTTCCTACAAGAACTTCTTTTTCCTCTGGATGTCTGGGAATAACCAGGTAGGTCAACTCAAGCCAGACGACAAATGGAGAGAGGTGACAAGAGGTGTGTTGGGCAGCTCGGAGAGGACTGAAGCGTCCAACCTTCTTCCAAAGCTACCTGTACTGATGCAGCCGTACACTTGGCCTTGAGCAAGAGAAGTTCATTAGCGCCTGCTCCACAAAAGGGGAAGGAGATGGAGAAGCAAGAGATGCAGACTCTTGTTTTGGTTTGTGGTCCACAGAAACACACAACAGATTGGGAAACAGAAGTATGAAGGGCCTCGAAAGGTCTCTGGCGTCAATAAAGCATTCAGGAGTAAAAATATGAAGATCATGGTAGTTTAAAAATTTTCTCCCAGAAGTCCTTTATGAGACTGATATTAACACTAAGTATTCAATGAGCAGCCTATATAAAATCCTGTGCCCTAACAATACTGATTTATGTGGCAAAGGCACCATCTGACATCGGGAAGTGTTTCAACCTGCACATACATTACCTTAAAATTGGGTTTCTGAAACAGACCGAAGAAAGGTAGAAAGACAGGGCAATTCTGGTGTGTTTCCAGCATCTGAAACTTCGGCTGGCTATTGCCAATATCATTTCATTTGTTTTCCCGTAGAAAAATGAAAGAGATAATGAGATATTTGGTCCATGTGCTTTGTGTATGTACTTTTAAAATGTCACCTTTGGGTAACTCAACCCACCAACGGATTATTAATAAAATTCAGCAACTGTCAAAGCACTTCTCCGTGAAGGGAGGTTTGGCGGCGACACCTATTAGGAGAGAGAGACAGATGGCCTTACCTCTCAGCTCCTGCGTCCACAGCTGTGAGTGAAGGTAACTGGGAGGAGGGGTTGTGGGGGCTCCCCTGTACATTATGTCCTGGAGAAGGGTGACTGACAGGATGTGGGGGTGGCACGGCCCCAGCAGCTGTTCCACTTCGGCTTGAATAATTGCTGGAGAAAATGGGAGCTGAAATCAAGGGAGAACAAACATGAGACCGTGCCCTGAAGGAAGCCCACATTTTTTAAATACCAAAGGCTGAAAGCAAGCATATTTGAGGGGCTTGTTTGTTTTTCTCTCTGTGGTTTTCAGGTATACACAGCTTTTATTTTCGTGGTGGAACAGGTTCCTCCAGAGCTCACGTTTGACTCACTTCAGGCTGACGTTCACGGCCTGTCTCCTAAGTGTTGCCATGCCCTGCCAGCTCCCTGTCTGGACACTGTATAATTAGTCAATCTTGTACTGTTTGCATCTGTGCCAAGGTCTCTGTATTAGCACTTTTCAGTCACAGGGGATGAGAGTCAGGTAACAGAATATTTGGTCAGCTCACCGAGAAGGGCACAGCACAGGCCTTCTTCCTCTTCTCACTGCTGCAGTGAGCCACAGTGGGTCAGCTGGGGCTCCTCTCTGTCACTGCTAAATCAACGTAATGAGAACTGGAGCTTCCCTGATCCTAGCATGAACGTAGGATCCTACACCCTTTTAACTTAAGAGTCTAACTAACCCAGGGAATTTTCCTGATGGTGTGATGAATATACTTGGCCTTCATCAAAGAGGAGTCTCTCAAACTACGAAAACACAGCTCTGGGATCTTCCCCCACTGTTGCCCGTTATGACACAGAGAGTGAGTTACAGCCCCATTCGCAGGGGCAGCCTAGCCTTCGAGAACTGAATACGACCTCAAACGTGAATATGTGCCCATTTAGATCAGCTAATTGGTACGATGTCACAGAAGAAACTGGGGCTTGTCACTTTCAGAGTCTATCAGAAAGGTTCCCTCAGTGTCTGGGACCTACTCCGTAGACATCTCATTATGCTGCAATCATAGCAGCAGCATTAGGCTGATTCTCTTCAACTTCCTTCTTTGTACAAAGTTATGCTGAGTTCCATACCCATTTCTGTTCTTTTTGAACTTACTCTACTAAAATCAAAGAATAAATGGATTTTTTAAAAAAAAAAATAAATCAAGTTCAGGATTAAGAAAGAGAAGCCACATTATCAAAAAGATTTGAGGGTTTAAAAGTTCAGGGAGTTGTATTTTTATACCAGTACCACTTTTCCCCAACCTCTCCGGGATACAATGAGTACCCCAGATGACCTAGCCCCCAAAAGCTTAATCCAAAGGAACAAGAGTTCAAGTATTTCAAGGAACATGTAAAGAGGCAGAATTACCATCTTCCCGCTCAAAAAGCTACTGACAAGGGTGTGATCTGATTTGAAGGGTTTATTTCTGGTAAATCAGCATTCTGTCAGGTTAACTCTTGTCCTCAGAAGCCTGTACCCACCACAGTCCTCCAAAGAGGTGGTGAGGCCTGAAAATGCTTACCAGCTCAGAAAGGCAAGGCTGAGCTTCTGTTGTGTGCGTCAGCTTCTGTACAAGTTGCATATCTGCAAACTCGCTAGAGTCACCTTATGAATCACTAACCTCATTTAAGCTCAGCTAGCTCAGGGAACCACAATTCTGCTTGTATTCCAAATAATAATTTTACCCAGGGGAGAAGGCTGTTTGGATTGACTGTGGCAATAGTTTCAAAACTGGTGTTTGTCAGCATGGAGCTCAGTGTTTTATACACTATTCCAAAATCTGATGGAATAATAAAGGTCACAGAGATACTGTGAAAACACAGCTAACTTTTTTTTTTCTGCTTCAGTGTAGAAATACGAGCTCTCCTATTTATTTTGTTGTAGTTGCTGAATGTACCCAGTATTTACTTTTCCCCGGAGGTTTTTTTGTATGTATGTGCATGTGTTTATCACAAGGGAAGCCTTGCCCCTGCTGTTTACAACCCAATGGGCAACAAGGAAACTTGGTGTGCACACTCCGTGCTCTACTCTACGGTCCAACAGAAAGTGTGCTGCTTCTCAGAGGTCTATATTAGTTACACTTGGCATTAGCTACAATGACATATGCTGGGAAATTGGGGATTGTTTGTAGCCTGCCACTTGCTCAGAGTTAAGCCTGGTTTAGGACCTCTCTTTCATCCCATTTAACAGCCAGGAACAACCATCCATCATCTGCCTGTCCATCATCCATCTGTTCACCCATCTATCATTCTGCCATTTTTTTTTTTTTTTTTTTGAGATAGAGTCTCGCTCTGTCACCCAGGCTGGAGTGCAGTGGCACCATCTTGGCTCACTGCAAGCTCTGCTTCCTGGGTTCACGCCATTCTCCTGCCTCAGCCTCCCGAGTAGCTGGGACTACAGGCGCCTGCCACCACGCCCAGCTAATTTTTTTGTATTTTTAGTAGAGATGGGATTTCACCGTGGTCTTGATCTCCTGACCTTGTGATCCGTCCGCCTCGGCCTCCCAAAGTGCTGGGATTATAGGTGTGAGCCATCGCGCCCAGCCTTGGCCATTATTTTTATATTCAATATTGATTAAGTGTCTATTACATGCTTGATACTCTACAACATGTGGGTCCCTGTCCTTGGGGAAACTGTAATTTAGTGAAGCGAGTAGACCTCGCTATATTGGTTTTACCGAAATACCAAGACCTATTAGTGTAAATCATTGAACAGTGTTAAAAGCACTTTAACGCACTGTCTTATTTGTGACCCCACAATGTATCTGGCCAAACCAGACAAGTGACCACACTCATGTATTATGACAATTTATACTACTGAGCTTTTTTCTGTGATGTCCTCTACCTTTTTCTACTCACTTTATTATGTTTGCTCTATATACAGAGTTAACGGTGTTCTTTTTATTCTTCTCTTAGCAGGCAGTTATTCCACAAATATGTATGGGGTACCCATCATGTTGCAGACATGAAGCTGGGTCCTGGGACAGGAAACAAGACATCCTTGGTGCCTGGTATCTCCAAACAGCATCAGTTCATGTTCATTGAGTAAACAATGATGAACAAGATATAAATGCCAATGGAATGTTGGGGCTCAGTGACTAGGACAGGGACAGAAAGGAACATTTATCTACCAACTCCTATTCCTCATCTGTCGACGGTTGCCCCATCAGTCAAGATTAATTTGCTCACACTTTCAGGGGCACATGTACCAGAGTGGCTAAATGTTCTCCCAGACGCCCGACATCAGGGTATCAGAGAAGCCTCAGGGCAGAAATCCAGAGGGACATGGTGCAGTTGAGGAGAGGTGCTACCAAGCTATGGCTGGTGCATCAGCTGGCTGCATTAGCAAAGGCCACTAGAAACAGGTGGTGAAGGGGATGCTAGGTGGGGCACACAAGGTGTCTGGTATAGGGCTGAAGGCTCCAGAATGTGCCCTCCAGCTGTGCTGGTGTTGACTGACTGCCAATCAAGCCCACGTCAACTGGTGTTGACTGACCACCAGTCAAGCCCACATCCATAGCCCTTCCCTTGAATGCTATGGCTGGTGAAGGGGACAGAAAAGGGCAGTGGTCCTCTTTTAGGGCCCCATGAGAACAATAAAGGGAGGGCTTTAGGGTCCGATTTAAAATCTGGATTTGGAAAATGTACTGAATAGTTTCTTATCTAGGGCATAGGGAATCACTTCTCTGGAAAACAAGGTCTGTACCTTGCCTTTGTTTTCTATATTATAGGAAAATCTTACTTCTGGTGAGATTACAACCTAGTAGAAGCCTGTAAGTCAGTGTCTACATGAGAGCACTTTGTATGCCAAGTCCATGCCATGACTGCTCATTGTAGACGTCACTTGTGACCAAGATGATGACCAGAAATTTGGAGGAAGTAACAACAGACACAAGCATGCTTTCCAACATTTATCCAATCCCCATCTCACATACCCTTCAAAAAAAAAATGGACAACACTCTGGAGTCAGAGAGCTGTGGCTTCAACAGAATTGTCCTTTGTCTCTGCCAATGATCCACTGTGGCACAGGAAATGCCTCTTTTACTTACCCTGACTACTAGGAATTTCTGACCATATCACAGTCACGCATCCAGAATTCAATCTTTATTACTACAGTGTAGGAATATTCTTTTATTCATTCATCCTTTCAAACACAATTTTCCAGCACCTACTCCGCACTAGGCAGGTGCTAATGTCTATTAATGTTTTAAGTCTGAATACCTGCCGACTTCAGACAGACTTTCCCACCACAACATATGGTTCCAGACAAATGTTCAGGTTTTGCCAAGTGATTTTTAACCTCAGGAAGAAAATCTCCACCTTAGAGTAAAACTGCAATGCCATTTGCAAAAGGAAAAACTTCCTTCCATACAAATTCAAAATAATTTTCCAAACTCAACCAATAGAGCACACAATGTGGCCTATCGATCGAAACACAAGGAAGAGAGCTGATCCCTCCAGAATACCGGGCAATATTAACAAAACTGTTGTGATCAAATCAGCTGACACACACAGGCTGCCCCGCAGGAGCAGCCTTCATTGTCTGTGTCAACTCAGGGGTCATTACTGCTTTCAAGGCTGGAAGAGGGCTTCTAAGTGAACTTCCAGACATAGCTGATGACTGGCAGCTGGAACAACTGATTAAGCACAGCAGAGGAACATATTGGAAATTCTTATTGCTTTTGTGATTAAGAGATGTTAGTCTCCCTAAGGAAATAAAAGCCTGTTCTTGAGATGAATACATGAGACCCATCTTCATGAGAGGGCCAGGAACTGGCCTCCCTGCTGCCATGGGCTTTCTCTCTCTTAGTGACCTGGCTCACTGCAGTCTCTCATCCATCTACAGTAGAGGTAGGTGGAGGTAACTCAGTTGAGCTTTATAATTTTAACAAAGCAGCATCTGTTGATCTATGTGGTTCTCAGGTGCCATCTCATCGGCTACCAGGGCATTCTAGGTGGCACCTATAGCTCAGGTTAATTTGGTTAGTATGCAGTTCTCTCTTTGTCCAAATGAAAACTATTAATCTGTATTTCTAATGGGTATAAACAGGGAATCCTTGGCGTTACTTCAGCTGTAATATATTTATTATGTGGATGGAGGGAGGCCAAGAGTGTTAGTAGCACCCCCAAATAAAGATTACTTGTCTCAGGCCATCACCAGAGCAGAGGAAGGCTACCATAGGCATTGCTTGGTAACAGTATTTTCATCAATTTAGAGGGAAAGGATGAAGACCTGGGCTAAGGTATATTAAAAACAGCCAATATGAATTCTTGTTTAAAAGGATGTGAGCAGCAAGAGTCCTGCTTCTCAAGCTTTAATGTGCAAATAAATCATCAAGGTAAAATATAGATTCTGACTCACTAAGTCTTGGGGGTGCTGAGATTCTGAACTTCTAACAAACTATCAAAGTCCCTGGTGGTGCTGAGGCTGCTGGTATGGAAACCACACTTTGAGTAGTAGGTGCTGGGGATCCTGTCTCAGCTTCATTTCATCTTCTTGCTGCCCCTTGATACCTTGGAATCAATAGTTAAGATTTATTGAGCATTTATAATGTGCAGAGTTCTTTATAAACATTTCCCCAGTTTACTGATGAGGAACTTGAGGCCTATTCTGGTTCCTGGTTAAGTTACCTGGCCTAGGTCATATGGCGGGCAAATAGTGGAGCTGGAATTCAAACCCAGGAAGCCTGATTTTATTAATAGATCCCATGACCCTGCCCACCACCCTATATTGCCTCCCAAAGGCAAGATAGATTCAAGAAAAGGCATAGAAGTGTTGTATCAGGGCCCCTGAACACTCTGTTTGCAAAGGCTGCTTGTTGCCAATGGCCACTAATCCCCCACCACAAACAACACATGAGTAGCTTTAGCCATCAAACTGTGGGTTAGAATGCAAAAAGGATATTCCCATTTCTGTTTCTGCCCATCCTGAAAGCAATTCAACATTGAAGAGAGAAGTTTTCCAGCTCCGAAAATTATTTCAGGCAAGAAATTAACTGAATTATTTGGTTTAGAAAACAAACAGCTGGTAGGAAATGTGCTTTTTCCCAAATAAAGATTTCAGATACTTGCCAGAGGCATATTGATCCACTGTTGGGAAAAGAAGAAAGGCAGGGAAGGGTTATTCATGAGCAATTAGTTATGTGCATCCTTTACCACAAGCAAGAATGATGTTCTGGGCTGAAAGGCCACCAATTGTCAATAATGCACCAAGGGGAGGTTTACTGTGCGGATCTGCAACCACTGAGCTGCTTTGTAAATCTGCACTGGAGTCACTCATGGTTGCATTATGGCCATGGTGCTGCTCCTCATGAAGGCTTGCTCTCATAGAAAAGGGGGAAGCGGTATTACCTACAGACTGCAAATTCACATGTAAGTAGTGCCAGAGTAATGTTCAGATCCTGACAAATGACATTAGTTGCTTGGTGGCTGGAACATGGGAAGAGGTACTGGCTCACTATTGCATCTCTTGGGCAGTATTTCCAGGGTCAAGGCACAGAAGATAAGCTAATCAATGACATCAGGGTAAATGAGTGTTCACAGAGGCATTAAAATGAACGGGAAGCCCCATGTGAATGGTGAGCTCAATCTTGTCTCTTTGTCTCTCTCCCTGGAGAATTTGAGAGCTGGGGAAAGTTCAGGAACAACTGGACAATAGAAATTCTGATTCCCTCCGCCTCATCAGAAATCAGGCACTCTATAGAGATAGTGTCAGTGTGGTTATTAACAGAACAAAACATACACAATGTGAGACAGATAGACCTGAATTTGAATCCTAGCCTTAGCAATGTGTCCTAGGCAAATCACTTAGCCTAAGGTTTCAGTTTCTTCATCTTAAATAAGGATAATACCTCACTGGACTGTGAGGAGGATTATAGCAGGAGCAGAAAACACTTAGCATATGCCTGAATGCCAGTCAAGTGCTCAAGAAACCATTGTTGCTATTATTTGGCTACTTATATTACTGTAATTATTACCATTATTAATAGAACTAGGGAAAGATAAGGGTACCTGTTGCTCCCAAATGGTAAACCTTGAATAAAGTATGACCTCCTATATAAGCTACAGATGGAAGTATTCACACAAATATAAACTGTGGTGTTATTTTTAAAATGCAGAAGAGTTTACACATCATACTCAAATAAGCTTTTTGTTGTTCCCTTTTTTTATATGAGTTGCTATAAAGTGGGGCCTATGAAAGAATCCTCAAGGGTTAAAGTGTACTTTATTTTGCAGGAGTAGAGTAGTACACACCTTTGAGTTACAACCCATAATGCATTTCAGTTTAAAAGATAACAAGTCATTTTCATGCATGACTGCACTTCGTTAAGGAGCGAAAATGGGCTGTTACTAAAATGTCAACACAATTGTCCCTCTTGAAGCTTAGTTTATCTTGAAGTATTTTTACACTTTCAGCACTTCTTTTTGTTTGTTTCTCCAAGAGCATAAAGATCCAGAATTTTCAGGATTCAAGAAAGACTTTCCCTTCAGGCATTCTGAAGAAAATTACCAATATTGGGGGTGACTCAGGTTTTGGCCCCCAATAGTGAAAATACAGGGTCTGATATCTTCTGTGTGTTTTTTTTTTTTTTTATTTCACCTTGGAGCAATTTAATTGTGTTGTCCTTCAATGAAAAATGCTCTCTGAACCTAAATTCACAAACCAGAAGCAGATTTCTAGCAAGGAAAATACCCTGTCAGGGTCACTTGGAAGGTTGCATTTGGTATTGAGGTTAATTGGAGAACAGGAGAGAGGCCTCAGCTAATCTTAGCCTTGCTGACAATGAGTAGAAGGAACTAGTTTTCTTTTTTCTTTCTTCTTAATGTCTGAGCATTTCCCCCCTTCCCCTGCCTCTGCATCAGGAAGGGCATCATTCCATATTCTACCTGTATTAGGAAAAAGTAGCTTCTTAAGGGTTTGCAGAGTCATCTCTCTAATCTTTCCCTTCTCCTTCTGGCATGAATACTTTCAATATTGCCAATCCCTAAAAATCTATTATTTCTGCCTGTCTTTTTTTTTCTTCCCACTTTGCGGGATAGAGTATCATTATCCAGCAGCCCTGATAAGAGGATAATGAAACAATCCCTTCTCAAATGGATCGGGTGACTGTCAGACTAAAATGACACCACCCGTACATCCTTGACATGCTACCCCAAGCTAATTGATAGCAAACACTGGCAACTGTCTCCGGTACACGAAGACAAAGAAAACATACTCATGTCACCTGATGGGAGAGCTACCTGGCAATGGATAAACAAGTGTGTTAGGGAGACATTCTATTAAGGTAAGTGAGGGCACGGCTCTGTAGAACATGCCTATTAACTTTGAGCTTAAGCGTGCTGCTATTCTCAAGGGAACAGAAATAAATAAAGCAAAATGAGAATTTATTGATGTCTGG
Organism: Piliocolobus tephrosceles; assembly: GCF_002776525.5. NCBI lineage: Eukaryota > Metazoa > Chordata > Mammalia > Primates > Cercopithecidae > Piliocolobus > Piliocolobus tephrosceles. Next base: position 78,526,734 of record NC_045447.1, on the reverse strand, counting down.
ACAGCTACATGAATATTCAGGTTCTCTTACAAATAGATATTCCCCCATGAGCTCCAAACTTCTGCGTAGGCTGCCCAATTACATTTCCACATCATGCAGCTGGATTTATAGCCAGGGAAGGGATGTTAGTGTTTGGAAGGGGATACAGGCTTATATGCTTTTCTGGAGTTCCCTACAATACAACTAGAAGATAATGGCTGATGCCATCCACATAAATGTCAAAAGGTACCATCAAGCATTCCTAAATACCAGGTCTAATTAACTTCATGTTAGGAAAAGCTCCGGAAACATCTGCATTTCAGAACAAAGACATTTTGTTACCAGTAGAATGGCATCATCTGGCAGCTCTATCAACTTCTCTGGGACGAACCTTTCATACAGACCTCTTAGATCTTTCCAAACAATGCATGACACAGCTAACCTCAAATCTCCTATCTTTTCTGTCTTTTCTCCACCTCCCAACCTACCAACCTACCTGCTACTCACCCTCAAAGGATTCATTACACAGAAAGTCAATAAAATAACTGGAACGAGCACACGATTCAGACTACCCTGTGGGAAATCTGTCATTTCCTCCTGGTCTGTGTGTTATGTTAACCCTCACTGAGGCAGAGTGGGAAGGCAGAAAAAAAGCAGAAAGATGGGGCAGACATGGCCAGTCACTCCTGGAAGTTCTCACAGAAAGATCCCTCACCTTTTTTTGGAAATAAAAGTTTTACTTCGCCACAAAAAACAAAGTTGCAGTACAAAATACTGGGTTCCCAATCTCCTCATTACTCATCCCTCAACTATCTCCTACCTGTACCATGTTAACCACAAAAGATATTTCCCCCCTTTCAGAGCGTGCTGGGACAATCCCACCCACTCTACTTTCACGTGACTTCTAAAATCACTTCACAGTGAAGGCTTCTTGGAAATAGATTTTTAGCATAGACAGCCAATCTGATTTTTAATGCACTATTATTCTAGCCAAAGTCAAGGGTTGACCTACCAACTCTGAACTCTCTCAGAGAGCCTCTCCCTTTCCTAGATGTGTAAAATGAAGTAACAACAGCCCTTCTGGAGAATTATGGTATAGTGAGGAACTCACAGCTTTGATTATCATGAGCCCTGGGCAAAATGGCATCTATAAGCTGGTTTCATTATGACTCCAGAGAACCCCCTTTCCTCCTTTTTTCACACTCTGACCACACTCTTCCATGTGGCCATCAGGTACTTCATGTCACCTCCTAGCTTACTTTACTCTCAAGATAGATGCTAGAAAGCACTTACATGCTGTCATGAATTTATGCCCATATACAACATTTTTTTCAAATCATTTTTATTTAAAGGCTTTTATCTGTATCTGGAATGGAGGGTTCAGCCTTCAGTTATATCTATTTCAAACATCCTTGTTGCTGGTAGAAAATATATTTTGAGGAAGCAAGCAATATCCCTGTTAGAATGTGACTAGCTGGGTCCCTAAAGTTCAATATTTCAATTACCTGCATTACTTCAGGCTTTAATTTATATGTCTAGGAGAGGCTTAGATTTTCGAAAACATAATCCTTGATATTCAAGAATCTAGATACTTTCCTTTCTAGGAAAAAAATCTTGGGCAGAATAAAACCAAGACTGCTCCTGCCTCTGGTCTCTCTGCCAGCCTTTAGCACCTCATAACTAGAATGGAGCCCCACCCATCCTGCGGCAGCTTCTTCCTAAGTGAGAGCCACGTTAGTCAGTGCTGCCACAATGGCCCACGCTGCTTCTGCAGGTGTCTTCTTGCAATTTGTTGACTTTAACCAGTAATAGTTCTATTTGAGGGCCACTACTTTTGCGGTTCCATATAGTGCCCTGGGAGAACTACGAGTATTGGGTGGTACATGTGTTCTGGATGCCTTCAATGGAAACAGCTCTGCCATTATCTGTTTTAAATATTGGGCCTTAAAAAGTCTCCAAAAACCCATGGACTAGAAGACTACTAAAGTATTTGCTAAATCTAAAATATTATGGGGATCAATAAAATGATAAAACCTGCATGTATTACATGATCCTAAACTGTCTTATAATACATTCTCCTCTTTAATTCTTTTTAATTAATCCACTTTATGGATGCCTTGATTTCACTCAGTCATTCTGATGAATGTCTCAGATGTAAATATAAAACAGGACTTGGCAAACATTTGTTTTAAAGGAGCAGATAGTAAATATTTTAGGCTTTGCAGGCAAGAGGCAATGTTCACATTCTTCAGACAACCGTTCTCACCTAAAGGCTAATAACATAAAAAAAATTCTTACATTAAAAACTCCTAAAACCATCCTTAGTTCTCAGGTCATGCAAAAACATGGGACAGGCCAGATTTGGCCTATGGGCCATAGTTCGCTGATTCTCAATGTAATAACTGTTGCATGCTAACTACTAAGAACCATCATGAAAAGACTAGGGAACTGTTCTTGAAATATGAAAACTAAATTTGAGGTAAGCAACAGTCAAGAACAGTTTTTTTTAGACACCTTAGAGTATATGTTGAGATAAATGACATGGACTGGAAGAGCCTATTTACAAAATGACCTCAGGACCGGGGCTACACCCCAGCAATACCAAAACAAGGAGTGTGTAAAATTGCACTGGCCAAGGCCATCAATCCCATTTCTCCTTTTCTCCACCTGCCTAACCGTCACAAATTCACTGTTCATTAAATTCATTTCTCAAGCAGGCGATGGCACTCTGTACAACCAGTATAGGCATACTTCTACTCTTCATGGCAACAAAAAAAGTCTCATTTGCAGATCAGAAAATGGGCCTTAGAATACAGAAGTGCCAGTCCTCACCTTGACTTAAATTCTTCTTGGAAGGAACTCTTTATGTCACCACATCTGTTACTGACTACCAAGTAGTAGCACCCAGCATAAAAGACACGGATAGAAGGGGTTCTATTCACTGCCACAGACATTGACTTGGTTCACAAGTAATTATCTAAGATTTTAAGCAAAAGGGAAAGAAAAAAAGAGAAAAGAACATGAGCATCTGCCAAATGCCGGGCAGTGTCCTAAACTCTTTTATGCTATCTCATTTAGTTCTCGTAACAGTCCTGTGAAGTCAGTATTATTATCATTATAGAAAAGGAAACATAACCTCCCCAAACTGAACATCTAGGGACTGGAGAACCGGAATTGGAGTTTAGATTTAGCTCCATGTTCTTTCTGGCATAGTGTGCTGTCTCTAACAAAATAAACCAACAAAACAAAACAACAACAACAACAACAACACTATTTTTGAATGACCAAACCCTAGTAACCATCAATACACAGTTTTGACATTGTGAATATGGGGGCATTGCCACCCCAGTGATGGGTTTGTAATCCCAATTTGTTTTTCTTTAGAGAGCTGCAGTAGATTTCCTTAATTAAAAAATGCCATGTGAACTACTGACAAAGTAGTGGAATGCGAAATGTAAAGAAACATATTACAATTTTCTTTTATTCTACTGAAAGATGTTGATTATATTCCCAAAATTTTAGGCTTCCACTTTTCCAGAAGAAGAAGAAGGAGGAGGAGGAAGAAGGAAGGAGGAATGAGGAAGGAGGAAGGAAGAAGGAGGAAGAAGGAGAAGAAGAAGAAAGTAGAAGAAGGTGGAGGAGGAAGAAGAGGAGGACAAGAAGGTAGGTAACCGGTAATCTGTGGCACCTGTTCTCTAACTTTCAGAACTATAGCATGTATTTTTATAGTATTTAGATAAAAGCAACAATAATTACAACTACTAGATGCTGAACACTTACTATGTTTAAAGAACTCTTTATACAATTTAATCCAGCAATTGATCGCACTAAGAGGAGAAGCTGGGTTACAGGAAGAAGTATCATTTCCATTTATAAATGTTACATTTGAGCATAGATTGGCTAAACCGATGATCACAGGGATTGTACAAAACATAGTCAGTAATGTAATTTAAGAAAAAAAAGCCGCTGCCATGGTACATGCTTGTAATCTCAGAACTTTGGGAGACCAAGGCAGGAGGATAACCTGAGGCCAGGAGTTTGACATAAGCCTGGGCAAGACCTTGTCTCTACACAAAATAATTTTAAAAATAAATTAGCCAGGTGTGGTGGCACACACCTGAAGTCTCAGCTACTCAGAAGGTTGAGGCAGGAGGATCACTTGAGCCCAGGGGTTCAAGGTTACAGTGAGCTATGATCATACCACTGCACTCTAGCTTGAGTGGTAAAGTGAGATCCTGTCTCAAAAGAAAAGACACAAAATACTGTCCATTCTTGCTTTTTGTATAGCTATGACTCTGAACCGCCTTAGTCCTCCAGAACTATGAATCCTAGATCATTACTTTCCCAACTGCAAAATCTTCTAAAGTAGCTGATGCATCGCATCTTTCATGAAGTACATCCACTTCTCAGAAATGTTTGATAGGCATCCCCGTGAACCAGCCTGAGGAGCAAATTCCTATGCGCGTTGATGAGACTATATCCCATTTTCTTCTTAATCATGAAGAGTTCCCTTTTCTGAAGCCACTCACTCCTAGAAGGTAGAAATAAGGACTTTCTCTATGTCCCCAAGGAAAAGGTTCCAGTGAAGCTTACAGACCCCTCACTTCCTAAGGTGGAACTAGGTGTTAGTAGAAACTCCAGGGTAAGACTCAACTCTGAAATCCAGAGCTGATGGGTAGTGAGTGTAGAAGCAGGACGTGAACAGCTAAGTTCACTAGAGAGAACAGGACTGGAGTCTCAGGAGCAAACCCAGGTCACAGCTAGAACCAGGGAGTTCTGGAAGCAAGGCAAAAGCAGCATGGAAATTTAGGTAGATAAACTAAGACTCCAAGAAGGCAGCTGCAACTTCTGAAGAATCAATGCCTGCTGTGAAGGCAGTGTTAATGGTTTGAGTCACGGCCAGGGCACCTGAGCAGGGCAGATCAGCCCATGACAATATTGAGGAAGACACCATAAAAGCCAGTCTTCTGGGACAGTGCTGATAGCTGTGTGGAATGAATAAATTCCACAATACTCTCTCTATTCAGTGCCTGCAATATGCTCTCTTATTACTGTAAAATATGGCAAGTCATATCCAAGTTATAATTCATTAATGTCCCTTAATTTAGAGTCTTTGCTATTCTTAACATTGTCAGTACCCATACAAATATAAAAAAGATGAAATTTCACTATGGCTACAAACACCCTGAATATGAACAGTTTTTTTTTTTTTTCTTTACTCTTCACATGAAAGAGACATAACCACCTATGTTTTTTTTTTTTTTTCCCCCTTGGAAGGTAAATTCAGTTGAAGCAGAAAGTCAGAACTTTAGACTCAGCAGTCTGGTCTATAACTTCTTAACCATAAAAAGTATTAGCTTCTCATTTCAGAAATCCTATCCTGAATTCTCTGTTTTGCCACCCTTAAGACCTGCTTCAGGTACACCTCAAAGTATAATAGACCCAGCCTTCTCTTCTCATATTCCAGTTGATTACTGGTGAAATTATAAGGGTACATGTGCAGGTTTGTTATATAGATAAGCTTGTGTCATGGGGGTTTGCTGTACAGATTATTTCATTGCCCAGGTATTAAGTCTAGTTGTTTTTCCTGATCCTCTCCCTCTTCTCACCCTCCACCTTCCGATAGGAGAAATAATAATAAAAATAACCAATACTTTCCCCAATAAGGATAAAGCTACAATTGACCAGCCTCGCTACTTGCCTCTCCTCCTCAATGAGGTATGGAATTGTTTTTGCCCACCCACAACAATATTTTTACAGCAAAACTTGCATATATTGTAAAACTGGGTAATTCAGCTTAATCTTGCGTGAAAAACTAACATGAATACAAGGGAATAAGTGGATATGAAAAATTGAAGCATCAAATTAAGCAGCCTGCAAACATATAAAGGCATTAACATTAGCTGCATACATGCAAATGTGCCCTGTGCTGGCTGGGAATCAGAATCTTCATTTTCTTCAGCTGAGTGGTTATAAGATCTCATTCTTAATCAAAATATGAGCAGTGCCATTATAACGCTGCTGTGGGGTGACAAGCAAAATATCTACCTATAGGTTTTATGTAGTGAGAAACAGAAATAGACACTGTAGTGCAATTCTAATTCTAACTCCTCCCAGTCAAGATTCAGGTCATGTTTTCCCAGAAGTCATATGCCTACATTTTATGATCCAGAGCAATGGTTTTCAAAGGGTGAAAAACATTTGACCAGCAGCAGCACCTAGACCAGCAGCACCTGGTGGTGTCACCTGGGAACTTGATAGAAATGTCTGGCAGGAATTCAGATTCTTGGGATTCACTCAGACCTTCTGAATCAGAAACACTGGGGGTGGGGCCCAGCAAACTGTATTTTCACAAGATTTCCAGGCGATTTGATGCATACTGAAGGACTGGCTCAGGACTAGGGGGGGCACAATTAACAGGTTGAAACGACCAGTGCCTACAACAGAGAAGTATGAGGCTTGCTCCTGACCTCAGCATTCTCCAGTCTTACTCGGTGGACCATCCACAGATGCAAGAGAGGTTACAAAAACTGCAAGGTTTTGATAGCAGTTCAAAGGAATGCTTCACACAGACTTTGCCAAATGTTTACCTTTAAATCCCTTTTGTGCCCCAAGTTTCCACCTCCTTCTGACCAATTCTAAAACTGTTCTGCTGCTTTTTCACCTTTGTAAATTCCAAGCAAAGCAGTGCTTTTGAAGTTAATGCAAGTAATAACTATGCATTTTTATAATGCTCTATGTCTTTTTAAAGACTTTTACATAGTTATGTTGTTTAATCTTCACAACTCTCCTATAAAGTTTAACCTACTGGGAAATGTGTGTGGTAGTTTAGAACCCTCTAATAAATCTCTAACTTAATAACCATTTTTTGAGAACACACTATATGAGGCACTTTTACAGAAAATTATTTCTAACACAACTCTGCAAGCCATCCCATGACAGCAAATATACCCAATTTAAGAATGTAGAAAATGTACTAAAACATATACCATAAAATTACATTAAAATGAAATATTAACTATTTCACAAATTTATGTTAAATCCTGTATAGATTTTTATATGGTGCTATTTATTATAAAAAGTAATAATATTGTAAGAGAGAAGCCATCACCTCCAAGTCAGGAGGGTAGAGGGAAGAGAACAACATGTGACTTCAAATAATCCGGCTCCAAAAAAAGTCTTTTTCCTTCTACATTTCCCTATATTATCTGAAAAAAAAAACCTATTTTTTTTTCGGAAAAATCTAAAGTTACATTCAAAATTTGGATAATTCAACAGGACTTGAAAGTTCTAAACATAACAATTGTTTTATCACCCAATACAATTGGAATCAATAAAATTCCCTTCTTCTTGTAGTTTTCTCTTGTTCCAGCTGTGTTAGCTCATCCTTGATGAGTAGTTTCTGTGGGACTCAAACATCTCAACCACACTGGCCTCTATGATGTCTTCATGGCTTAGGTCATTTGCTAAGGTCATGTTTTACTGAATCTGTAGTACAGCTTCTGTTTGAAAGGAGCCACAATTTTTGCGATCACTCATGGGACAGATCATCTTCCATACAGCATTCACTGTTAATAAATGGACTCCCTGCCAAGACCAGGCACTGGTCTACACTGTCCATGATATCTCAGACTCACCAAGTGTGGGCTTCTATATATCATTAGTTCATCACAGGTGTTCACCAGAAGATCTATACAAGTACTAAGCCTTGAAAGTGGCATTTCCACTTCGATCTACAGCCTATGAAATAGTCCCTCTTAGATTATCAGATGAATCACCTAAATTTACAGGCCTGGCCTGGGGCATTATTATATGGAACACAGAACCTTTGAACGAAAGGGCAAAGAAATATAAATGAGCCATCCTTGAGGCCTGCTCATTGCTGCCTTGGCCTTCTTGTTAGGTTACAACATTGCTCTCAGGTTAGCTCAGAAGCAGGCTTGGAGAGCCCTGGGATTTTCAGAATAGTGGACAAGTAAACACTTTAATTTTATTAAAGTCATCCTCAGCATGGCCTCAAGTGATATTTGGCTACTTTAACCTGGGACACTATTATCTTTCACAGAAATAAAAGTATTTTCAGGCAATCCTTTCCAATCAAGCTCTGTATTTTCAACCTGACAAGTTTGTTTCAATGAGGGAAGGCAACACTTCAGGAGATGTGCAAGACTGGTATGTTCCAGAACTGCTATCTTCCCTGTTCATCTTCATGCTATGCAGACTATCCTTCTCTTAGAATGTTATCAAGCATCAGATACTTGACAAGAATTTCCATTGCAAAACCATGACTTCTGCACACCACAAGTCCTCAATCAGTGTGGCTTCTGAAAGATTACGGTATTCAAAGGCAAATTTTACTGCCTCCTATTCTACGCTCATACATACTCAGTGGGTTTCCATCAAAATATTTTTGTGATAAATTAATTTACTAGCACTTAAAGGTAGAAGTGACTGACAATCATTAAACAAATATTTTCTTGATTTTGTATAATAGAACATAAAAGGGAATAACTCCAAGTACTTTTGCTATTTAGCCAAGTCTTAATCTTCATCAAATTGTCTTAACACTTCAGACTTTACATTTAACTAATTGATGAAGTTTCCTTTTGCACCTTTGGCATTTTCATGGTTTGGCTTCTTTCCATAGATCTAGGGCAAAGGTTTGCAGCGGATGTTAATATGTACCACCGACAAGGACATTTCTAGAACTTTAAAAGAAAGGCTTACAAATTTTGTTTTCTAATTTATTCCCCTGCCTGGTTCTATCTCTTGGTTTGTTGCCTACTCTCCAAAACAAAAGGCGTAATTCATTTTCTTAAAAGGAAGAAAGTGAGAAAGCAAAATCATACCTGAGGGAAGGAGGAATAAGGAAAGAAGTAGGGCTCAGGCGTGGTGGCTCATGCCTATAATCCTAGCACTTTGGGAGGCCGAGGCGGGTGGATCACCTGAGGTCAGGAGTTCGAGACCAGCCTGGCCAACATAGTGAAACTAAGTCTCTACTAAAAAAATACAAAAAATTACCCAGGTGTGGTGGTTGCACATCTGTAATCCCAGCTACTAGGCAGGCTGAGGCAGGAGAATTGCTTGAACCTGGGAGGTAGAGGTTGCAGTGAGCTGAGATCATGCCACTGCACTCCAGCCTGGTTGACAGAACAAGACTCCATCTCAATTAAAAAAAAAAAAAAGGAAAGAAGTAGAGAGGGGCAAACTTTCACAGTGATAAGCTACCTGGAGAAGTAAAATTCTGGGAACAAAGTTGAGCAAGATGGTCATCTGTGTGTTTCAAGTGCTCTCAGAGTTACGGAAAATGTGGGTCAACCTGAAGACGCTCCACTGATGGCTGGAGCAACTTAGGTATCCTTGCCCCTTAGGAGGCAAACTTACCACAGCCGGAGGCTCAAAGTCCAGAGCTCAACATCTTTTTGAGGACCAAATATAGAAAAGAGTCATGGGCCAAAAAGTGGACATTTGCTTGGAATGACAAAAACATTTCAAGCCGAACCTTAAAATATTTAAAACTCTAAAACTTTAAAAACACTACCAGACACATAAAAACAGACACCAAGACAAATGTGACGGTTTGGAAAATGAGCCATATGCTGTATGCTACATACAACAAAGGTGCTAATGTTTTCCATAGATACGGCTAGCATTGCTTCCCAAACCCATTGCCGAGAGGTTTCAATATAGCCAGACCAGCCCATCACTGAAATCGTTTATAGTGGATGTTAGACCATTTTTCAGTCATTTCTGGTTAGTGTTGACTGTTGACTACTGGGTTCTAGGTCTTAGTAAGATCATAGATTTATGAACTGAAGTAGTAGGGGAATGCTTTACAGGCTGCTTAAAATTGTTTGTTAATTTAACGTGCTGAAATAAATGTTTATATATCAAATATTGAACAAATCAGACATACAAAAACAAAAGCTAGTCATGCTTTTTCATATATGTATATCTAATAGAAAATATTTATGTATGTGTTGGTAACACTGCACATTGATATATTTGATGTGTGTATATGCACCCGTACCTGAAACCTCTGTAAGACTGGTCAATGCTTCTTAATCTCATCTCCCTGTGTCTCAAAAAGCAGAGGCTATGTTGTCCCTAACAGTAAGTGCTTAAAGCAACTGATAAAGGTCCAATGGGCCATTTTTTAAGGCCCAGTTTTGATGACTGATGCTCTTGAAATATTTGCTTACTGACTTTTCTCCCTGCATCTGAATCAACTGGGAACTGTCAAGTTTAAAACGTTATACAAGGATGTCTTTCTCCCATTCCACTGCAATGCATCTGTAAATTTTAAATTATAATGGCTTATTCATACTTTTCAAAAGAAAAAAACAGTCTGCTGCCAAACCTGGCTCTGGAATCAGATGGGGGTGGGGGTGGTATCTGCAACCCACAGAAAATAGAAAATTCTCATTGTCTGGAATGTGAAGCTGGTAAATCTTTTTTTTTCATCTTCATAGCATGACTGTAAGAGTGTTCCATATGTAAGGACAATCACTAATTATGTTTGCATAAGTGTATCACCATTACAGAGAGTAGAAAATGCATAAAAATCCAGGCTGAGTAAAAGAAAAATAACTTCCTTATGGCATATTAATCTCTTCTTCTTTTTTTTTTGTTTTTTACTACATACATGTAATTTTCCAAATATAGTCACCTATTATTCAAACCTAGGCGATGCAAACTGGTCTGGGAGTGTCATCCCATCTCCTTTCCCACAACGGTTGGCAAACATAAATGAACATTCTTACAAGTTGGTCTGCTGTTGTGAAAATTTCCTTAGAGACCTGGGGCTTCCTTTTAAAACATAAAGATGACAACTGTTTCATTAAGAAATCCACATGCAGCCTGCTACCTGCTTAAGGAGGAAACATTTCCTTCGACTCTAAATCAAGTGAGTAAATTTAACATATCTGTGAGGGTTGGGTGCACTGAATTTCTGGCAGAAGTCCACAACTAAAAGAGGTAATGCATTATTTTATTTTATTTCTTTATGAGAAAAAAACAATCTGCTGCCACACCTAGCTCAGGAATCAGAAGGGGTGGAGAGCAATTTGCAGCCCATTGATAAAGAACAACACAGATGATCTTAGGAAAATTTTTTCTCACGGGAGCATTCCTTTCAACCAGAATAAAAGGCCTAAAGAAGGGTAGCTGTGGTTGGCTCTGCCTTTGCTGTCTTTACCTGAATAGAGGTCAGGCCCAGGTCCTGGGGAGCGTCCCACGGTCCCTTCAGCAGCAGCATCTCTAGGGGAAGTGGCCGGCTGCAGGGGCTGCACGCTGAGGCAATCCGTGAGCAGGTCTGGATGGAGCTCTGTGCTGGACCGCAACTAAGAGGAGAAAACGGAAGAGACATTGATAAGGAAAGCTGGTCCTTGGAATATTTTCCTGGGAAGGCATCATGCTCTATCAGTGCAACTCAACCCACAAAAATTTATCAAGTAGCAACTACGGGTAAGGCACAGAGTCTTAACAGAGTGTCAATAAAAGGGTCAGTTCTCCAATCCTAATAACACCTGGCAAGAGCTTCCGGAAAAATGTGGCTAGAGGCTGATTTGACTTCAGTCCTTGATATTTCCACTTATGGGAACTCAACTTCCTATTATACTTCCTTTTATTTGTTCTATATCTTATCAGAACTTATAGCGATAACAACAACAAACTCAAGTAGACTTAATCCATCTTGGAAAGTGCTTTTAAAATAGAAACACTGTCATGAAAGCATCCCAGAGATGATTAAGAAATGCCCATTGAGATTTAACTCCTATAGATTTTCCATGAAGGGAAAATACTCAGGTTAAATTTTAAAATATTATGGAACATGATTCAAAGATAAAACAGGGTGATTAACAGCAACAAAACTCCAACAGTAAGTTACATAAAAACAGAACAATTTAAATCTTATACATTAAAGAGTTACATGTAAAAAAAGTCAAACAATAAAAAATGCTAAAATAAACTGTAGGTGAAAAGTTGATCTTTTAATGAATAAGAATTTTTTAAGTGTAATTGAAATGGAAAAAAACACAATGTAAGATTTAGTGACATAAAAATATTAACGTCCTGCTTGTACAAAAACATAATACCTTAAAAGCAATCTAGAAATATATTTGTTACAAATATTGCAAATGGTAATCATCTTTGGTATTTACAGAGTGCGTGTATAAATTGATTTTATAAAGACAAGACTAAACCTTTAGATATAGAGCTAGAGTATGCTTATGCAGTCAACAAATATTTATTGAGTGTTTGTTACATACTTCTCTAGACCCTAGGAATGCTGACTGCTTTTGTCAAAGTTAGACTCTAGATGGGGAAGCAGATGATGAACAAATAAAATATATACAACCTCAGATGGTGATAAATGCTATAAGCGAGACAGTGAGTAGGAGTAAGGGATGGCGACTTTAGATAGGGGATCAAGGAAAGCCTCTTGGAGATGGCATTCATAAAAAGCTTTGAAACAAGTGAGGAATAAGCTGTGCAGACCTATGGGGGAAAAACCTGCCTATCCTGCGGTGTGTCTGGATGTTGTAGGGAGAAGTAAGAGTCAAGTAGGGTGAGCGTGGGGCCTGAGGCCTGGGGAAGAGAAATAGAAGATGAAACCAGGGATGAAAGGTGGGGAGGTGGAAATGGGAAGGAGGAGACGTTGGATAAAGCTTTGACATGAACCGAAACTATTAAAAAAGAAAAAAAGGAGAAACAGAAATGACAATAAATGTGAAAAATGTTTGGCACACTTGCAAAGAAGTGCAATGTTAAAATGTCTTTTTACTTGCTGAATTATCAAAAACATCAAAAAAAGATAGTAGTAGTGAAGGTATAATGAGAGAGGCATTGTTCACACTCTTCATAGGAGTGAATATTGCTACAGTCTAGATGGTATGTGGGAATATTTTTTTCAAGGTCCAGAATTGAAATAATTTGATTCTAGAACTTGTCTTAAGGAAATAGCCAGAAATTTTAAAGAAGATTTTTACCCCCCCAAAATACACACATATATATAATAATAAATAGCATTATGTATAGCAATACCTAATCAGAAAATGTAACTTAAAATGTCTTAAATGTCTACAAGTAGGGCCAATCAATGATTTTACCTCAATTTGATGGAATATTATGTAACCATTAAAATGATATTTATGAACATAAAAGCAAAACTCAAAGTTCTATATATATATACACAAAATGATAATTACATAAAAATACATAGATAAAATATCAGAAAGTAATGTAATTGAACATTAAAACTGAGTTTTGCTTTCAGTAGCACTATTACAAACTTATTTCCTTCCCTTTTTTAAAATCCTTTCTTCTGCTTTCTGTAAGGTCCTCTGAATGGCCTACACCATGGTGGAGCCATTGTGACCCCTGTGACCCACATGTACAGGCCTCCTGGAGTCACAAAGGCTGGAGCAACAGGAGAACCACTAAAGAATAAGAAACAGCTAGTTCCTGCCTTCACTGATTAACGGATCCTGCAACATTCCACCATTCGGATATGTTCCCATCCTACCCTAAAGAATCAATCGACCTTGTGATATTATGCCTTGCGACCTCCCTCCACCTCGTGACTATGCACCTTGTGACATTCTTCCCCTGCCTGAAAAAACTGCCCCTAACTGTAACTTTTCACTACCTATCCCAAACCTATAAAGCCAGTTCCACTCCCACCACCCTTCACTGACTCCCTTTACAGACTCAGCCCGCTCGCACCCAAGTGAAGAAACAGCCTTACTGCTCACACTTAGCCTGTTTGGGTAGTCTCTTCAATTAGGCTCACGCATAACACTTTCCAAATTTTCTACATTCCAATGATTGCACCAATCTGAGATGTTAATTTTGTGCATCTTTTCCAAACCTTCCATGCAATGATGACAGACTGATAGCTTGAAATTGGTCATAGGGAAAGTATTTACACCACGGAAATTGGCAATTCTACAAACAGGCTTTTTCATCTAAAGAGCTGGTTGCTAAACATTACCAGCACACCGTTGGCAATGACAATGACCAAATTCTGATCAGAAAGAAAGACAAACACACACATACGCCAGTAAGTTACTATTTAGAAAGAAGTATTTCCTGGGTCTCAGAAAGCTTCATAAAGAGACAAACAGATGCCCAGATGTTAGCCCAAGGATATGAAAGTGGCATAGTGACCCTAAACGTAAGGAAGGGACATTTAACACAGGTAGTGACTGAGACATAACTTTGTTGTAATTTCCTCAGCTGTGGCACATTGCAATCTCTGACCAGGACTGTCTGCATTAGTGCCTAACTCTTTCAGGACCTTTGGAAGGTATGTTTGTTATTTTGGTACTAACCTAACACATGGTGTGTAAGAAAAACTGGAAAAAAAATTTCAAGGTTTAGAAGGAGTTCTGGTGATCACTTTTAATTTATCTTCCATCATTAAAATATGATCTGGGGTCCACATGTTTTACTAAGGGCAGACATGGATGCTTCTCTGCTTTCTATTACCAACTACTCTAGGGTTTGACAGTTATCAGTACCAATGAGGTCTTTGCAAGGAATTTCATGGCTAGGGTTACTCCTGGCATCAAAGGCAGGCAATTCTTTCTTAGCTTCACTAAATATTCATGTTTTCCAGCAGTGTGAGTCCATACAACTTTGTGGTGAGAGTTAATTTGGTTTTTTCTGGGATTAGGCATGGTTCTAGAAAGGGCTTCTTAAATTGAACAAGCTTAGGCACCTTAAGTAAAATTTCCAAAGGAGAGCCATATGCATAGAAATGCAGTCATGATATGGAAGTGTAGTATCCCTCCCAGATCTTCAGACCAGGAAAGGGGCTTTCAGATCCCTTAAGGTTTTTAAGCATTCTCTAGTACAGGAATGATCTAAAGGGTGAGGCAGGAGGTACACAACAGAATCTCTTGGGTGGGGTGTCTTTCAATGTAACATAGTTTTATATTTGGAATAAGAAGCCCAACTATTTATTTAAAAAAAACTGCATAATGTATATTTTACCAACATCTATTTTTTTTTTTTTTTTTTTTTTTTTTGAGATAGAGTCTTGCTCTGTTGCCACCAACATCTTCTTAGCTGTTAGGAATAGTTAAAGAAGATAGAGGGAAATTTTTCAAGGACAGGAGGGAGGATCTTCACCTGTGGTTCCCAATCTTGGGGATGTATCAGAATCACCTGCAGTGTCCCAACCCAAAGCTGCTGATTCAGTAGGTCTGCGATGCATTTCTAAGTTCCCAGGTGATGATGCTTCTATTGGTCTGGGGATTACAATTTTGGAGCCACTAGTCTCCAAGAAATTTTATGAGGAGAAACTAAGATTTGTCTGGTTATGGAAAGAGGAAATGAACTGTGGAAACAGTGAATTATAAAAACCTAGCATTTTTAAATGTACGAACAGAAACCTTGTTATCTCATCTTCCTTGATTAGCTGTGACTAATAAAGATCTTTCTGAAGTAATGACCTTGGGCCTCTATGGTTAGCAGATACTAGGAAAAGTCACAGGAGGAGAGGATACCTACAAATCCTAGGAATGTCTGCAAGTCATTGGACTTAGAGATACTGGGAAGGTAAGTTCCAACTTATGCAGGGATGAATGTGTCATGTTTTGTAGCTTGTTGTCATCATAAAATATCTTGGCAATTTTCTAAGATGCCTCCTTGGGACATCTGGACCTCAGAAGTTTAGTGTTATCTCCTATGAGAAGTAACCATTAAGCCTAGGGCCATACACACAAAAAAACTATTAAATTTCCTATATAACACATCTGACTTTCTTCAGACCTCATAATAATAAATGGTTAAATGAGGCTCGTTTCTTAAAAACAACTTGGATTGTATTTTCTTTCACAGGGATAAAAAAGGTTAAAAAATTGCAATCTAGTTTATTACCTGCTCTTAGCAGAGAGCAGAGGACTTGCCCTTTACAAAGTCTTGACTGCTCTTTGCAGAAAAAAGTGGAATTTGAAACCACTGATTGTCCATTCACCTATTTCAAAGGACTGCTGTGTTGCATGACACCAAGGACCTTTGTTCACATCGTAATCTACGTGAACGGCGTTCCTGGAATCATTCAGCTCAGCTGCCCTAACCACACTCCATTGGTTCCAAAGTGGCTCTGCCCTGATTTATCCTTCTCATTCATTTGTCGAACAAATATTTCTTGGGCCTCAACCATATGCCAGGCACTGTTCTAGGGGCCGGAAATACAATAGCAATCAAAACAAAGACTCATTCAGAGAAGTTTACATTCTAGAGAAGTCAGATAATAAGCAGTAAATTAAGTAAATTGTAGAGAAGGTGGCAAGTGCTATGGAAAAAGCAAAAAGAAGATAAAGGTAGATGAGATTGGGAGTGATGGGGAGAATTTTGACCTTTTTGAGAAGAGATATTTGAGGAAAGACTTGAGGAGTTGGAGAAATTAGCTAAGGATGAAGAGGAAGAGAGTTCCAGAAAGAGGGAATTTCAAGGAGGTCAGCATGGCTGGGTCGGGGTGTAACACTGAGACAGAAGTAAGAAATGAGGTCTGAGGTCACCCTGCAGCCCCCAGTAAGACTCTTGGTCTTGGTGCAATAGGAAACTCTTACAGGGGCTCCACCGTAAATGCCCACAGTCTCATAGGCACTTCGTCTCCCCTTCTTTGAGAGCCCATATGAGCTGTGAGGTGTGACTACTGTGATGGTTGGTTTTAGGTGTTAACGTGCTAGACTTTAGTATCCAGTTATTCAATCACTCATCTAGGTGTGTGACTGCTATACTGTGAAGGAATTTCGTTGATAGGCTTAACATCTACAGTCAGTTGACTTTAAAAACAGAAGATTATCCCCTACAATCTGGGCAGGCCTCATCCAATCAGCGAAAGGCCTGAAGAGCAAAAGAAACCAAAGTTTCACTTAAAGAAAAGAATAAATTCTGCCTCTGGAATGCAGCATCAGTTCCTGCCCAAGAGTTTTTGGCCTGCCCTACAAATTTCTGACTTGTCAGCCCCCATAATCTCAGAAGCCAATTTCTTGAAATTATTCTCTCCCCACTCCCACACACATAATATATAGATATTTGTCTTGGTGAGTCTCTTTTTCTGGAGAACCCCGACTGATACAGATACTATTACAATGCACTTTAAAACCACTACCATATGATGGTTTGTTTCAGGTCAGGAAGGAGAGAGCATCATGCAGCTGAATCCCACAGAAAAGGGCTGGATGTGCACAGTCAACAGGAAACACTTTTAAAGACTGCATTTCAATTAAATAAATATACACCAATCTCTACAGTGTGTTGGATACTGTGTACCAATCTCTACAGTGTGTTGGATACTGTGTACCTCACAACTCTATAGGGTACATACTATTGTGACTTCCATTGTAGAGATGAGAAATCTAAAATAAATTACACAGCTACTAAATGTCAGGCTTGGATTTCGGTGGGTTAGAATCCCAAATCATGCTCTCAGACATTACATTACACTGGCTCATAAAATAGCCCACCCTCAACTTTCTCCTTGTGTCCACACCACACTACACTGCATAGGCTAACACACTTCTCTTCATCTTATGACTCCTTTTTTTTTTTTTTTTTTTTTTTTGAGACGGAGTCTTGCTCTGTCTCCCAGGCTGGAGTGCAGTGGTGCGATCTTGGCTCACTGCAAGCGCCACCTCCCGGGTTCACGCCATTCTCCTGTCTTAGCCTCCTGAGTAGCTGGGACTACAGATGCCCGCCGCCACGCCCGGCTAATTTTTTTTTTTTTTTTTTTTTGTACTTTTAGTAGAGACAGGGTTTCACCGTGTTAGCTAGGATGGTCTTGATCTCCCGACCTTGTGATCCACCCACCTTGGCCTCCCAAAGTGCTGGGATTACAGACGTGAGCCACCGTGCTTGGCCTGACTCATTTATATTCTAGCCCGAAGCCTGTCATTCAGAGCTTGTTCTAGGAGGAAAAGAACCTGGGTAGCCAAGTTCTCTTGTCACCACTGTGTATATTCTGACACCATGCCCTTTAGGGAAAGTGGTCTTTGTTGGAGTAGAGATTGAAGCAATAAAGCGGAATGGACCACTTCTGTTTGGTTTTCACTGTCCCCTCCCCTGCAGGTTTGTCACCTGGTTCCATCCTGGCCTAGTAACATGAATGTCTGCAGTTGACAAAAATAAAGCATGGTGCTCATCATTCCTCACCATCTGCATCCTAAGCACGCACACACAGTGGTCCCAGGGCCCCGTCTCCATTCCCTTGATGATCACCACTGGTTCTCAGAATGGGGGCACTGTCATGGTAACTTTCTGATCCTGAATGAGATGATCTTGACCCAGGGAGTCACTGAACTAAGAGAGGATACCTTGCCAGAGGTCAGGCCGTGTGAGGCCTTCCTTGCTAAGAGAGGATACCTCCCTTTACTCTTTCTCCTGATTCTGACTTCCTTCTCTGGTTTCTCTTCCTCTTCCCATTCTTCCACTGTCATTATTTTGGTCCTCACTCTTTCCAGAGAGTTCAATCAGACTCTGTAGGAATGATGCACACCTCTGTCTACATGCTCCCCACATGCTATTTTAGATGTGGAGGTCAGGGAAGGCCTCTGTAGACTGGACATTCTGGGCTGAAACCTGAATGAAGCGATGGAGCAAGATATGCAGAAAGGCATGAAATCTACCAAGGAAACAAACTGATGGGTTCTGAAAATAATCATTGGAGAGGAGTGAGCAAGGGAGCAAGAGGAAGGGTATGGGATGTGGGGCTGGAGAAACTGCCAGAGGTCAGGCCGTGTGAGACCTTCAAGCACATGAAGATTCAGGATTTGCTTTCCTCGCAATGGTGAACCACTGGAAGTGTGTGAGCAGGAAAGCAAGTGGTTTATCTTGTAAAAGATTCACTCTGATTACTGTGCAGAAAACAGGAGGAGGACAGGTGTGTCTGGTTAGGGGCTATTACAACAATCTGGATGAGAGATGCCAATGGCTTAAGGGAAACAGAGGGGGTGAGATGTGGTCAGTTTCTCTTTTGAAAGTCAAGCTGAATTCACTGTGTAATATGAGAGAAACACAGGAGCCAAACATGGCCTTACCAAATTTTGGCCCAAGGAACAGCAAAGGAGAATAGAAAAGGAGCAGGTTGGAGGTAAATCAGCAATTTGGTTTTGAATGTGTTAACACTGAGATGACTCCTGGACTTCCAGGTGGAGAAAACCTGCAGGCACCTGCACACAGAGAGTGGGTTCACAGAGCACGATGGGGCCGGACCTCGAATACCAACTCCTTGCTGCATTTCTGCCTCAGGCTCTTCTCTCACCGGTTCATCCTGTGATATCAAATGGACTCTCCTAAAATTGAGTTTGTCGTGCTATACCCAAGGTACAAATATCCTCATGTATTTCTTAGCACACAAGTCTCAAAAGGCTAAGACATTAAGCACCTCCATACTGTGACTGCACCATGTCCCACGAATGCATATTTCCCCGGGTCCTGACAAGAGCCTATCCTCACTGTCTGCAAACATCCCACGTAGTATGTTGCTCATTCGTTCTGCCCGGAACAGACTCCCTCCTCCTAATGTAACTCCTCCAAGATCCTGTTTATGACTCACTTCCTGAGTGAAGCCTCCCCTGACCAGACCAGTCCACATTGGGCCTCTCAGGGTACGAGAAGAACTGTAGAATCCACTTTCAACACTCCTGTGATTGGACATGTGCACTGGGGCTTTGTTTCTTGTTATAAATTTAATCTGTACAACTGTGTTGGTCAGTCCACAAGGACCAGGCTGACTGCCTCTTAAGCTTTTAAAACTCCACAGCAGCCAGCAGTATGGAACCAGCATCATGGTAAATCATTTAATCACTAACTGCCAATTGGATTTGTAAGAAGGAGCCACAGTTCTTTATGGAAAGGAAGCTACAATCTCTTGGTGAGTGAATATGTCTAAAATAGACAACATGGTCCTCTCATAATTTACCTTCCTAATAGAGGATTTTCAAAGATTACAGGTGATATAGATGTGGCAGAAATTACTGATGCCCTGCCCAGCACTCCTGATCCCTTCGATTGGCAATGTGCTGCCACGCCTCAGCTTTGGTGTGTCCATGCCCCATATTCTGTGTACTTCAGAGTCAATGGCTAGCATCCTCCACCCCCAAACACACACACACACACACACACACACACACACACACACACACCCCAGTTACTAAACAGTGCTCCTTTGCCTCAAAGTGAGACAAATGCCATGATGTTATGTTCCACAGCTCCTTGTGGGATTGGGCTAGGCTGAGACCACCTGAACTGGCACCCATGCCTTGCTTTTTCCTTTTTCCCCATCCTCTCCTGAGTTCTCTTGCAAGTGCTTCCTTCATAAATCACACGCACCTGAATCCTGGGCTCACAGTGGGCTTGTGGGGCAGCCAACTTGGCAAACATTCTAAACTTACTTTGATTTGGTTCAAGAATGTCGAGAAGCAATCAGCAGCACTTAAAAGGATGCTCTGATCACAATCATTCATTTCTCTTCTGTACCTGCTTTGCCAGCTTTGTACACCAGGAGTATGGAAACTAGATGTTTAATGAAAGTGGGGTGAACCATCCTGGATAATACCAAAAGCCTTATTGGGCAGACCAAATTAAAAATAAGACCTTAATTTGCCAGAACAATAAGGAGTGAAAGGGGCTTCAGATGTCACCATGTCCAAACCTCCACCTTATGCCCAACTTCCCTGACAGCAACCTGTAAGTGGCTTGTCAGTCTTTGCTGCTTGATACTGTATAGTAAGGGGCAACGTCCTCATCTCAGTTGTTAGCCTCAACTTTAGACAGTTCCAATTGTCAGAAAGACTTTTTTGTATATTGAGTCCTAATCTGACCCTCAGAAACTATTAGAATTGCTTGAATCCTTTTATTCATACACCTGCAGGAAGGCTCATGGACATAGACTTGTGACAACTCTGAGTCTCGGAAAACAATTTGTGAGCCTCTGAGTGTTAGTGATTGTGATCTTCAAGGAACTATTTTAGGGCTTAATTGCCCAACCTATTCAGGTGCAAGTAAACAGATTGGCTCCTTCGTTTTTATACAATCTCCCATTATGAAATATTTGTTTAAAATGAAAGTTTTTCAACCTTAATAGTAAAATCACCTATCAAGGTTTGACAAGGTTCCTGCATGCTGAAATTTGAGCTGCTTCCCTAACAATGCAGGGATTTTTTTCTAATATATGAAAACAAGGCACCATCAATTGTGATTTGTATTTGTTTTTTTCTTTTTCTTTTTTTTTTTTGTACAGGATTATTCTGTTAATGTTTATAAGCTCTTGTAACAAGAGACGGAAATTTTACTCCCGTCATTTTCCCATTTCAGATATGATTGAATAATCGTTCAAGATTAAGTGAGTCAAGTGGAAATAATTAGGAAAGGGAAAAAGGCCCAGATTCTTCAATTTTCAGTTCCATTACATTTTATTCTAGGAGCAAAGGCATTCTGTTAGTCTGAAGCAAGACATACTTCCAAAGAAAACGAGGCACAATCAAAGGCCTTTTGTTTTCCCTTTCTCCAATGAGCACAGTTCATCTGGGTCATGTATGTTTATGCATCACCTTGTAGGGATCCCTTTGTTCTCCAGAAATCAAATGCCACCAAAAATATGTTTCTGAAGAAATGAAGCCAGAAGGAAAGAGAGTAGGATTTTTTTTCCCAGAGGGTTAAGGTTTATTACTAGAACATTCTCATCAAGTGTTCTGTGTGACACTTCAAGCAATGTGGATCTTGGGGAATTAACTCATTGCCAAAAGGCTTAGAAATAATTACAATGAATTAACCTATTATATTAATTACAATTAATTTTCAGTTGAATCTAAGAATTCCATCTTTAGGGGATTCCATAGCACTGACATGTAGGAAGTGGCTTTGGCATATGATAGGTAATTAATCTCTAATAATCTGCTATCGAATTCATTTCCTTTAGGAATGACCAATTTGCAAAGAGGACCAATTTGCAAAGAGAAATGAGAGTAAAGACTTAGAGAAATGGCATTGGAAGAAATCTCTTTGGGAACATAAGCGTCCAGTTGGGTGTTCTGAACATCTGTATAGGGGATACCTATTTGGTTAGCAGTGACTCCAAAGGCCCCAAATTTTATCCATAGGTGATTAATGAGCATTCCAAAATATGTGAATGGGTACACATGCTGGGGTATATCTCAATAAGATCATGAAAAATCAATGTCAGTATGGACACAACAAAACTAATGATTATTTAGTAAAAAATGATGATTTATGGAAATTGTTCAAAGAAACATAGAATTTCAGAGCAAAAAGGAACTAAGGTCCAAAAGCCTTTCCTGACAACTCTGTAGCAACACTATCCAGCTGAAATTTCTGTGATGACAGAAAGGTTCTTGACTGCACTAATTGGTAGCCACTAGCCACATGTGATTAATGAGCATTTGAAATGTGGCTAATGCAACTGAGGAACTTTTATTTTTATTTACTTTTAATTAATTTTAATTTAAACTTATAGTAATGAAGTGCACAGCACTACTACATACGATGGTAGCAGTCCAGACTTTGTCTAAAGCCTCTTGATGACAGGGAACTTCCTTCCTTACATTAAGCACCCTCCATTGCTAAACAGAGTTCATCATATAAAAAGTTTTGCCTGAAGTTGAACTATAATCTGTCAACTATAGATCCATTCCCCTGGGGTTTATTCCTCCCCTCCTCCCCCCAGACCACACAGAATAACTGCTCACAGTCTTTTACTGTTTTTTAGTATTTGAGAAGCTTCAAAATGCTGTAGTATCATAGAATTTCAGCCATGGAAGGGGCATGGTTTAGCTTCTTTGTTGACCCTCCCTCCTTAGCAGGATTTTCTCCAGGCTGAAAAAATTTTGTTTTGTTATTTATTTATTTATTTATTTATTTTGAGATGGTCTTGTTCTGTCACCCAGGAAGGAGTGCTACGGCATGAATATGACTCACTGTAGCCTCAACTTCCTGAGTTCAAGCAATCCTCTTGCTTCAGCCTCCTAAGTAGCTGAGACCACAGGCATGGGCCACCACATCCGGCTAATTTTCAATGATTTTTTTAGAGACAGGGTCTCACCATGTTGCCCAGGCTAATCTTGAATTCTGGGGCTCAATACATCTTCCCACTTTGGCTTCCCAAGGTGCTGAGATTACAGGCGGGCCAAATTTTTTACACAGATAAGAGGACACTTAGGTAAAAAGAGCTTGAGGCTTTTAGTTCAACTACTGTGTGATACTGGGCAAGTATATTCACTTTCCTGAGTAGCGTTTTCCCTTCTGTAAAATAAGGATAAAATACCATTTAGTGATCTTGGCTACTTTGAGAACTAAATCAGATAAGATAGAGAACGCATCTAACACTATGCTTGGACACAGAAGTCACTTACTAAAACATCAATCCCTGCTCTCTCATATAACACGTTATTCCACTCAGCACCTTAATTACTCTCAATACTGAAGCTCAATGGCCTACGTGTAAATGACATCCAAATATTAATACAGTTAACCAGCTGTCTGACCAGGACAGGATAAATACAACAGAACAAACATACCCCTTATTCTAGGCTTTCTGTCTCTATTCATACAACCTAAATAGTCAATAGCTTTTTAAAATTCATGTTCCTTCCTTCCTTTCTTCATTCATTCAGCACATATTTCTTGGTTCTGTACCATGTACCCCAAACTATGCTAGGCCCAGGAGATAAAGTGGCACATAAGACAACTGAAGTTCCCTGCTCTCACATAGTTTACAGTGTGGCATGAATAAAGGTCATCATCAAGTAAAATCCTTAGATCTTTTTCCGTATGTTATGCTCTTTGTTTCTGATGGCACTGTATCCTGGGAGGCTACCTTTTTTTTTTTTTTTTTTGACAGATTCTCACTCTGTCACCCAGGTTGGAATGCAGTGGCCAGATCTCAGCTCACTACAACCTTCGCCTCCCGGGTTCAAGTGATTCTCCTGCCTCAACCTCCTGAGTAGCTGGGATTACAGGCATGCGTCACCATGCCCAGCTAATTTTTGTATTTTTAGTAGAGATGGGGTTTTACCATGTTGGTCAGGCTGGTCTCGAACTCCTGACCTTGTGATCCGCCCGTCTCTGCCTCCCAAAGTGCTGGGAATACAGGTGTGAGCCACTGCACCCGGCCGGGAGGCTACCTTTCTAAAGCTGCATTGCTGTTGAGTGGTACAGAACCTCTTCTTGGCTACATATCATTCAACTCAAGCACTCAGCTGGCTACCGTGTACCCTTCTTCAGTGCCTTGTGAAAACTTGATTGAAACATTCTCTGGCATTAAGAAAGATGTTAAATGGCTGCCCCAAAGTGAGTTATCTACAAAAATTGTCTCTACCCTATGAATTGCACTACAACATTAGTAACCACTTACAATAGCCTCTCCACAATATGGATCATAAAATATAAGACCCAGACTACATGGAGTTGAATTTTTGTATCCTTACTAATGAAATGTTAGACAACTATGAGAAAGTTGTTTAACATTTCTTTACCTTAGTTTTCTTTGTAAGATGTGGATAATAATGGCACCTAATTTATAAGGCTGTTGTTAGGGATAACATGAGATAAGAAAGCATTTCACCAATACATGGTATATAATCAATGTGAAACACATGCTGCCATTTCTATTATTATTTTTATTAACATTCAGTGCAGAAGCACTATTATCACTCTATAACATGCATTCCTGTTTTCCTTTTTCTCCCACCCATTTTTGGGGACATATTTTCTCTTTCTTTATCAGCTTCTTCCTTTTGTGTACCACAGTGTGGCAACATGGCAAGGGGAAAAGGATGGAGACTTTGGGGTCAAATAGATACAGGTTCATATCTCAGCTCTGCCCCTACGGCTATGTGGCCTTTGGCAAGTTAACCTCTCAAGACTTCAGAACCTTCCTCTGTACAATGGAGTGATAACATTAACTCTGTAGGCTTATAACATAATTACCTGAGGTGACCTAAGGACAATGGCTCTTGTTGCATATAATTGATTTTCTTTTTTACTCAAGAAGAGGCTATTGTGTATGTTAAGAGTGAGACCTTTGTTAGTAACACACTGGGGTCTTGCTTATTAGACTAAGAACTAGAGTCCTGGCCCAGTGTCCTGATCAAGATATGAGCACAGTTTTCAAGGATGCATAGCGCCCTGGAATTATTCTATCTCAGGAGAATGTAGCCAGTGTTCACCCTCTTGGAAGAGACTAAAACATATGAGAAACCAAAACCAACAACAAAACATTTTTAGAGCACTCTGAGATTGTTAACACTTCATTTAGACGTCCTTTTACCAAAATCTGTCCCACTATCTAGCGATGCTGGACAGAGTTGGGGAGCAGAGGTTCAAAAGGATGTTGAAATCAGAAAGGCATGCAACTTGTAATTTTTGTATTGTTACATTTGTAAAAACAAAATTTTCTTCCTAAGTCAATATTTTTCTAAAACTGACACTGAGAATCTTACATTTTTTCCTAACTGGAAAATGATACACAAATGACACAGTCAAAGGTGAATTCAAGCTTCATTCAGAAGTATATCTTAAAAGCAGAAGACTAAACTGAAGAATGCATTCTTTTTTTATAAAAACAGAGAAGTGTTAATATGGAATTTCACTTTGCCATGAAAAACATCCCCCTTCACCGTTTGGGGCCTGGTTATCGGGTTGTGAAGACTCGAAGCAAAATGAAGGGTTTACTTTTATCACAGCTTCATAAATTCCTCTGACACTGGTTCATTGCACTAATGTGACCACACACATTCCATCCCATCCATTCAAGTGTAGCATTTTTCTTTCTATTCAAGTATTCTCAAGGTTTAATTAAAGCAGCCAGCTATCTAGTAATTACTTCCCCCGTCCATCTTACCAGCTCCGTATTGTCTTCCCTTGAATTGATTTCTGACTACAGCCCCTGCCTATGTTATAGCTTAGGAAGTGTGGGGAGGGACTCACTGTAAAAGTCAGCGGATCTCATTTTCTTTTGCCTTTCATTTCATTAAAACAGATTGAGTGAAGAAGATTTAAGACTGTTTTTCACGTGCTTGAGTGTTTGGACAATTTTAAAAATATCTACTTCTAAAAGTTGAAGGCTGTCATTTCAATGGAGAGCACTTGCTTTTTGCTCTCCCATCCATTCTATACTCAACAGTCAGTTTAGCTTTTCTCCTCATTCAAAGCCCTTTAGTGACTCTCCCCTAAATATTACCTATAGCCCAAATTCATGGGCTTTAACACACTGGCTCTCACCTAGCTTCATGTGGCTTCATGTCCCATGATTGAGGTCACGCAGAGTCAGGACATTCCTGTAATCTTTGTTTATTCCCATTCAAGTCTCATGCTGTACTTCTGGCCACAAACCTCCCTCATCTGGAGTCCCCTTTTCTCTGGACTCTACATATCTACAATAAATTCTGCAAATTCTCCAGGGTCCAATTCAATATCACTTGTCCCTTGAAGTTTTCCCAGGCCTTTCCATTCCAAAATAATTTTATTCTTTTTCATATTCTAAGAGCAATTTCTCTTCTTCTTGCTGTTGGCACTCGTGGTTTTCTACATTTTATAATATCTATTTAGAAATTATATCAATATGTGTGCACATCATAAAAGACGAAAAAAGGCTTTATAAACAACCCTTGAGTATTTGATCATGCCACCTAAAATAGTCCTTCTTTTTACATGAAAGGTACTCTATAAATGTTTAGGGAATGTGTGAACAAGTAAATGAATGAATGACAAATGAGTCAATGGCTGCTGAGTATTTATTAATCCATGCTTAACCTTTGGGGTAGACCCCAAAGACAAATGAAATCATCACATGCAACATCAGGGGAAGAAAAGAATGGGGCAGTTTAAATATGCCTAATTAAATGGTAAACAGCCAGGTGAAACTGAACAGAAGTTTTTTTAAAAAGACACTTGGGAAGTTTCTTTCTTTTCTTTCCTTCCTTCCTTCCTTCCTTCCTTCCTTCCTTCCTTCCTTCCTTCCTTCCTTCCTTC